>NC_089759.1:32719156-32766656 GCF_040412425.1 Macrobrachium rosenbergii
AATTCTTAGGTCACAGTTCCTCGTTGGACAAGTCGGTAGAGTTGTCGGCCAGCACTCTGCTAGGCCCGAGTTCGAGTCTCCGGCAACCCATTGAAGAATTAGAGGAATTTATTTCTGTTGATAGAAATTCATTTCTCGGTATAATGTGGTTCGGATTCCACAATAAAATAAAGTCTAATCCTTCGGGCCAGCCCTAGGAGAGCTGTTGATCAGCTCAGTGGTCTGGGTAAACTAAGATATACTTAACTTAATTCTTAAGTCATAAACAATGTGTATTTAGTCAAAATGGGATATTTGCCTCCGAATCATAACAGTGCCAGAAAAGGGTGGCCTATCCATAAGAAGCAAACCGCTTTGGTAGCGTAATTCACAGAGTCGAAATGTAATCATATAGGACCTGATCATGAAGATGGGGATCATCTCAGTACAGCAAAGAATTGTTGTAAAAGGTACCAACAAAAGCTCTCTTTCATGGAGATTTAAAATTAGGATAAAGCGTCTTTCATGACGATGCTGAACTTTGGAAAACTAGTTTGGATTATTGTTCATAATTTATGTTGCTAACAAAAAGTTAATCGGTTACCAGGAATAAAAGGTACTATGAATTTGCCGAAGGTACATGTAAAGTTGATTTGTGCAAGTACTTGGAGTAGTTTAATTTATGATAAAGGGGACGATGATTTTTGATGGTAAGGTTTTCCCCATACTGTAGTTACTTGAGTAGATGTGGAAAATGAGAACAAAATGGAAATAAGAAAAAGAAACTGTGCAAATCTAAAACATTAAGGATTAAAAATAGCATAAACGCCAGAAGTAAGTAGACGTAAAAAAAAGAAAAGAAAAAAAGAAGAAAAACTAATTATTCGGTAGATAAGGTAATCTCGAGACCGAAGAGTTCCTTATTAAAGGTGATATATTCCTGAAGACCTGTTCGATGGGAATGCTAATGTCATTACGAAGAAATATATATGAAATTCCAATGAAGTGAGCTTCAAATGGGATCATCAATTCAGTATTACAGTGGTAATATAGAAATATAGTAGTAATGTAGTGCGTCGGTATAAATTAAACATATTAAACTAATTTAAATGCGCAAACTTTTTTTTTTCTAACGATAACACAACCATCTGCGCAGCTCAGTTATTTCAGTTTTGGTCTTTTATATCAGGCTGAGTGAAATTGGAAATCCACACCATTAAGATAATGGGTATCTGAGCTTTTAATGTCCTTTTTTCCGCGATATATTTTTGGGCACATTAATAGAATTGTCTGTAGGCAATCGTTTAAAAGCATTCCGAAATACTCGAGCTGTGTTTTATACTCTTATTAATGCTGATTATTTATTTCCTTTTACTTCTAAACTATCTGCTTTCTCACATTTCTATATTATATGTGGAATTTCATTATCTATTAGTGTGCTTAATCACCTTGAGTAACATGCTTATAGGTCTAAACGTTTTTACTATTATTATCATTATTATTATTATTATTATTATTATTATTATTATTATTATTAATTATTATTATTATTATTATTATTATTATTATTATTATTATTATTATTATTATTATTGAAATAGCTCACAGCTTAAGAAGGTCTCAGATTCTACTTTGAATTTTTGAAGTTTGTGTATGCGTGTGAGAGAGAGAGAGAGAGAGAGAGAGAGAGAGAGAGAGAGAGAGAGAGAGAGAGAGAGAGGAATAGATAACCGTAGACAGGAGCAATATTGTCTCTGAATGTTAAGCGGGGGTACAAAAAATGGCAGAGAAATTTTGATCAGAAACAAGGCACTGATGGACCGACAGAAATAGAGCTTATAAAAGCGCCGTTGCATGTAATTTTTACTGAGTCATTTCTCTTCTATTGAAGTGAAGAGCTGCTGTAGAATAAAAACGAAAGAAAATTTTAAAAATTGGTCTGAATATTGTGAAGGTGATTCGGTCACACAGAGAGATCACATGTCGTCAGTTTAGCGAAAAAATAAGTCTGTTTGGGTCTAATTGGGAAGTCTCCGAGGTGACAATATGTAGATGAAAAGTCGTGACAGATATAAATGGTAAAAGGGCTGAAATAGAGCTGTGGTAACTCGAGAAAAGACGCAAGGATATTGGTAAAAGAGGAGAAAGTGTCACTGAATTTATCTGAGTAGCGACTCGGTTGTTGAGCCTTTTAGGTAGATTTAAGAAGCACTACCACTTTGGAAGTTCTCTGCTAACGGCAAATGGATTAAGCAAACGTTCACACACATGCATACACGCACACACACACAGACACACACACACACACATATATATATATATATATATATATATATATATATATATATATATATATATATATATATATATGTGTGTGTGTGTGTGTGTGTGTGTGTGTGTGTGTGTGTGTGTGTGTAATGAACTTTTGCTTAATCCATTTTCAATGGTATATATACTGTACAGGGTGTCCATAAAGTCTCTTTACAATTTAAAAAATATATTACACAACTCATTGAGGAGATATCTTAATCAGATTTCCTCTGTGTACTCAGCAGTTATCAAACTTTTTAATCCTATCTCATTTATGTATTTCAGGTACCCTGTTGATGAAATAGGTACTGTTAAATGAACCCCTAAAAACTCGGTACTCGTCAACAAAAGGCACGATGTGCGTCAAGGTTTATTGAAACAAAATCAGATACACAGACTCAGCGAAACTACAGAACTAAGTATGGAAGAGATCCACCGTCACGTCCGTCAATTCGTGCATGGCACAAGAAATTTATGGAGACAGGGACAGTGTTGGATAAAGGGAGGAGTGAGCTACCAAGAACGTCTGAGGAAAACATCGATCGTGTAGGACAAGCCTTTGATCGTTCTCCTACAGAGTCCACCCGTGCTGCTGCCAGAGTTAGCAGGTAACATGATGGAACGAATTTCTGAGGATGAAAAGTTCCTCAACCGAGTTTTTTTTTTTTTTTTTGTAGTGATGAGGCAGCCTTTCATGTTTCAGGGAAACTGAACACACATGATGTGAGATTCTGGGAGACTAGGGAACTTCACCAAGATAGTCCATAGGTGAATGTGTGGTGTGGGATCAAGTGCAGTCGAATCATTGGTCCATTTTTCTTCAAGACATCAGTTACTGCAGATGTTTACCTTGACCTTTTGACTGAATATGTGGCACCACAACTAGTTGATCATCAAACAACCATCATTTTCCAGCAAGATGGTGCACCACCACATTGGGGACTGCATGTTCGTGGGTTCCTAAATCAAACATTTCCAAACCGGTGGATTAGAAGGGATGGCCCAATTCCTTGGCCACCTCGTTCACCAGATATCAGTCCCCTGGAGTTCTTTCTGTAGGGTTATGATAAAGATATCGTGTATCAAACAAAGATACAGGACATCACTGACTTCAAGCAAAAGATCACTGATGCCATTGCCACCATTGATGAGGCTATTCTACAGCGACTATGGCAAGAAATCGAGTACCATCTTGATGTGCTTCGTGTAACTAATGGTGCCCATATAGAGATGTATTGAATGAGGCAAAAAAACTCCAATATCTACTCCTCATTTTGTAATCATTTTCACAAATTTGTGTATGTATTTGCTTTTGTAATATATTTTTCTTTAAATTGTAAAAAGACTTTATGTACACCCTGTATATATATATATATATATATATATATATATATATATATATATATATATATATATATATATATATATAGAGTGTGTGTGTGTGTTTGTGGGCGTGTGCGTGTGTGAACGCATGCTTAATCCATTTTCCGTGTATTTCGAAATGCTTTTAAACGATTGCCTACAGACAATTCTATTAATGTTCCCAAAAATATATCACGGAAAAAAGGACATTAAAAGCTCAGACACCCATTAGCTTAATGGTGTGGATTTCCAATTTCACTCAGCCTGAAATAAAAGACCAAAGCTGAAATAACTGTGAGCTGTGCAGATGGTTGTGTTTTTGTTTAAAAAAAAAAAAGTTTACCTTTTTAAATGGCATTCTTACTAAATCTTAAATTAAGTGATATACAGTATACATATATATAATGTATATATATGTATATATATGGACATATGTATACACAGGGTGTTTCGAAATTAGAGCCCCCCCTCTACAGCATAAACTAAAATTGATATGGACAAAAACAAAAGTAATTCAGAACAGCCATTTATTCAAGTTTCTCTCTGAGTATTTAATATTTTGTGTGGCCTCCATCTGCCTGTACCACAGCCTGCATTCTTGAGGGGTATGATTTCAGCAAATCGCAAAAAAGCTGAGACCCAAACTCCATTTCCCTGAGCACTTCAGTCACCTCTCTTCGCAGGTCGTCGAGGCATGGTATACCGTCATAGTTCACCGTGCCTGCATCAACACGATCCTTTAAGATATTACCAATGTTTTCACACATTAAGGTCAGGGGAGCTACCTGGAAATTCACTAGACGAGAAGAAATCGATACCACTGTTTCGAAGCAGCTCCTGTGTCTGAAGAGTCTTGAAACATGGTGCCTTATCATGCAAAAATGTGACTTCTTCAACAGATAACACTTTTTCAGGATCTTTGATTTGAGGAAAGGAAATACTCCACCAGTAAGTACAGTTTCTCTGAAGTATTCGCCATTCCATGACTGTCCTTTTTCTTTGATGATCCATATTAACCGTTTGGCTGTGAACCACAGAAAAATTCCCAAACATTCAGGAAATTTCACAACTTGGCAATAGTGCACATCATCATTGATATCATCCAACTTTGCAGCCCAAATGATGTCATTTTTATGATTTTGCTTCCTGACTGTGTAATTGAAGAATTCATCTGATGCGGCAACATGGAGAAAGTCAGCTTCATCCCAGTCTTTAAGAAATGAACCACAAAACCATACACGGTCTTCTCTCTCTGTTGCTGAGTGATGTTGGGCTTGCTGATAACATGAAATGGCTTGATACCAGATTTTTTCAACTCATGATATACAGCACTATAACTTCTCTTCTTTCCCCTTTTTGTTTCTAGTTCAAGCGCCAATTTGCGTAAAGACTTTCTTGGTCTACCCACTGCCTCAGCTATGATGTCTTTTGACTCCTGAGAAAGGACTTCAGGCCTTCCAAGATTCTCACACTTTTTGCGATGACAGTCATATGGATTTTTGTTCCAGTTTCTTTTAACAAAGGATTCATCTCTTTTAATGTATTTAGCTATCCAGGAACGTGAAATGAAGGATGCTCCAGCATCCCTGGCCTCTCTGAAGGTTATAGCCCGGATTCGGTCAATCCATCTGATTTCCTCTGAGTCGTTAGCCATGGCTGTATCTATCTCCGTCACTCAGTCTGAAAATACAAGAAATGTAAAATGAAAAATAGCTTAATAGAAACTTAAAATAATGTACTTGGAGGTAGACTATAGCAGAAAACTTCATAACATTCCATTTGTTCTGTGGAAGGGGGGGGGGCCTCTAATTTCGAAACACCCGGTATATATATTTGTATGTGTGCACAGTATATATTATGTAAAATTACCATTGAATCTTGCTAGACGTTCATATATCAAGTGTCATATAAAACTCTACATAAAGAAATATTCAAGTATTGCAATGTTAATTATCACTTTATACAAAAAGAATGAAGCCCAGACTTTGTTCACGCTAATTCTAAGCTGATATCCACCCTGGAATACAACTGCAATACCTTTGATTTTATGCAATGATCCTGAACTCTTCTGTTTTCATAGGATCCTTATTTCTCGGATGCAGATGAAATTTTTGGTAGAGCCTCAACTCCTTGAATAAGCATTTTAATGAGAAAGGGTTCAACACTGTTAACTAAATACGCGGTATATGTTGGATGTTATCTAGGTATATTTGGGATGAAACTGAAGTTAATCTCTCTCTCTCTCTCTCTCTCTCTCTCTCTCTCTCTCTCTCTCTCTCTCTCTCTCTCTCTCTCTCTCTCTCAGAGGGTTTATTTACTTGTCCTTACCTATAGCATAAAGAAAGTTGTGAATAAGCTACTGAATAACCTTCATATATTATAAGATTGAATACTAAGCCTATCTAGTTAGTGAAATGCAAATAGTTATCACTATATTCAGGATAAAACATCCCTATCCACTCACTGACCCACACACAAACTTCCGTTCTAGCACCCTTCGCATAACCTCGTTCTGTACATTATGAAGAAATTTCACTACCTTTACAGTGATGCTCTCTGGCATTGTGATTTGCATTTCATCAATTTTAAAACCCTTTTTACTCAGGGCAGTCACATTACAACTTATCTCAATAAATGTGAAATATAATTTTTATTGGGGCCAGATAGCTTTCACAACACGAAAGATATCTGAGAATTAATGCGCACAAAATTATATTTACTCATCCAACTAGGAGACTAAGATTAGGTTCAGACACCAGGAGAAAAGTGCTCGGGGTAAACGAGTGGATACAATATTCTGGAATGTTTATTTGGTGTCACTTTGTTGTTTTTCAGTGAGATGTTCAGTATGTGTATATACATATATATATATTATATATATGTGTGTGTATGTATGTATATATATATATATATATATATATATATATATATATATATGTATATATATATATGTATGTATGTATATATAAATATGCATGTGTGTGTGTCCGCGTGTGTTTATGTGTGTGTATGTGTGTTTAAAATGGCAGCTAATATTTGGCTACCACTTTTTTGTCCTCTTTGATCTGTAATTATATTACACGCAAGCATGACGTAGAAGGCAGAGTATTAACATATAAAGTAGGAAACTAGGAAACATAGGCGGAGATACAGAACGGAAAATTAATTACATTTCATTTGAACGTCTGTATTTTTCCACCAACTCTTTTTCACTATCTGTTTCCGCCTTCTCTTTTAATCCCATTCATGCCAATCCCCTCAGTCATTAAATGAAATTGGAAACAACTTCCTCATGGTGAAGTTTAGGAACAGAAATTTATTCACATTTTACCTGAAAGTCGATTTTTTTTCCATCAGCATACACTCTCTCTCTCTCTCTCTCTCTCTCTCTCTCTCTCTCTCTCTCTCTCTCTCTCTCTCTCTCTCTCTCTGAAAAATTTCCTTTACCCGTTGTTTGTCTTTGTCAAATAAAAATAAGAAGTATTTGCTGGGATGAAGCGCTCTTTGTATAAGTAATGTCTCGCCACTCCGAGATAAGAACGTTCATTTGTTCGTTCTTTTATTCATATTTTTTTTTATATCAGGGTTCCCTTTGCTCTTCCTAATCAGGCTTACATTTCAGTATACATCTATTTTCTATTTAGTTTACTAAAAATAAATTTTCGATTGTAACATTATTACTTTATTACTAAAATGCTTTAAAGTCCCATGTGAGGTAGAATAAGTTATTGATGTTTTGCATCCCGTTTCTTAATCATTTTGGATGTGTCCATACTAGATATTTTAGCGAAATTAAATTGAACAAATAGAATTGCCATAAGAGTTGATTTCTGGCTCAGTCTTTTCTTCCCTTATCAGTTATCTGTAAAAACCCTGAGGTCTATTGTTGCCGCTAGATTTCCGTCTCCCAATATTAATGAGCCAATTTTCTACACCATCGAGTCACGCTACAAAAAATTCTCATTTGGATCCGAAATAAATGAGAGACATTTATTCTGTTATTCTCTTTCTTATGTTTTTGTTGAATTTATTTTCTTACTATTTCCTCTATTCCCATTCTTTCTTATAATTTTTTTTTTATCGACCACTGTGTTTTATATGTTAATTTTTTTACCCTTTCGTATCAATATTTGAATAATGGCAGTGGTAATAATTTTTAGGACATGTAGTGAATAGTATAAATCCCCATGTGATTTTCCAAAACTTGGTTACTCTTTGAAGTATCTTCATGCACTGCAAACCTGCAAACTAGACTTGCTGAAAGGAGTATTGCAGCTATATCCAATATAAAGCCATGAAAGTATATTTTCCAAATTATGTATCATTTTTCATAAAAAGTAGAATGCATTCGGACTAAGTTAAAGAACGATTAAAGAAAATTTGTATCCGATGGGTCTTAATTTAATTTTTATAAAAATCATTTCAATTATGATGATAATTGTCAATTTATATTCATTATTATAATTTATTCGAGTTCAGTCTGAGAGAATATATTGTTGGTTTTTCTGTCACACATCCAAACACACAAAAAACTCACGCTCGGAAACTCGAAAGGTGTTGAAATAAATAAAATAATAAAAATGCAACTTTCAATTACCAGACTAGCATACCAAATTTCCTTACACCTTTGTTGCTTATCTAACGATACTTAATCTCCTTCCCTTATGTGTTACCTCGTAATATGGTATAATCCGTACCCGGTAATGGAATCCTGAATCTTTTTCATTCCCTCTCCGGGTAATCGGGATGGAAACCTCTCTGATCTTCAAGATGAAAGAAATACGACATGTTTTTCCCAACACCTCCCCGCTGATTTTTTTTTCACTGGCGCCAGAAAATTAGTTCTAGCTAGGCAGGTATTACACTGTTTAATCAGATTTATGTTTAATTACCTTGTCCTCATTCTCATAGTGGCAATTGGTCATGATTTAAGAAAAAAGGTTTTAAATAATAAGTGAAAGGATTTAAATAATAAGTGAACGTGATTTGGTTCTCAATTATCTGAGGCATATGTTGCTTATTACATTTTCACCTACCGTTTTAAGAACCGCATATAATCAGTATGTTATATATTTTTCAGCCTGTCTGAGAGCAAAGGTGAATGGCACAAAGAGCATCATTGCTGGTTTTGAATTTCCTCATAAGGAAAGGAAAACTCGAATTTACATAACGCACAAGCGGACCCTATAGAGGAGATACCTCAGAACTTTGATATGGCATAAGAATAGAACTTGATAGGCAAGTATAACATTGCCATCTTATTTGACGTCATATTCGGAGATTTATTAGTATCCTATTTTTGTTAACAAATGTAATTTCTGTGAACTCTTTGTGTTGACCATCGGATACTGTTCTTTCAAATTATCTGATGATCTGGTTAAAGTGTGTGCATGCATGTTTTCTTTGTTTCAAGTTGTCGAAATAAGTGCTTATCTTCATCCGTCAGTTGGATGATCAGGAATCCAGTCATTCAAAGGATATAATATTTTAAAGTATTCTGGAATTTTTACAACGTTTCTGAGCAGCTTAGTTCTATCAGCAGTAAAGAATGAGCATAAGAGAGGGTTAAACGGAATTTATACAAATCTATCAGTTATAGAATGTAAGTTGACCAGTCAGATGGCCAGTATGGAGGACTAGTAGAGATGTTGAGTTGAGTCGGCGACCTATATGGAAGGGGTGATAAGAATAATTTTTGTTATTTCAAGATCATTGAATGATTTTTTTTATGTAGAGGCTGCGTGGACACAATTTCGAACTAATGGGCTACTGAAGAACTAAAATAAACCCATTACGAACTTCTGAAGGCGTTGCTCAGATTTTGGCTGCCAGATATTTTAACCAAGGAGAAAGATATTTCCAGGGTAAATCCCTCTCTGATATTTTGGGAGATGAAGCAGATATTTCTGCTATCATCTCTTTTTTTAAAGTGCTAAAATTTTCAATGATATTTAATTTATATCGTAATATATTTATTACATCACATGAAATTTTAATGACATTAAATTTTTTATTATGTATATATCACATCATTCATTAAACTTCATACCTTTATTTATTGGTCACATCACTTCATTTTATTTATTAATCATTTCCTTCATGAATTCATAATATTAACATAATTTATTTTCTCTTCATTACGGCGCTGAATGGCCTTCTTGGCCCCAGTGCCTGGGCTTTTGCCCTAAATATCGTACATCCATCCCATCCATCCTTAGCTAATATAAAAAGAGAAGAATGATTTTATATTGTTGCAAAAAAAAAGAACAAAAGCAAAAAGATATTAATGAGAAAAATTCTATAACTCTCTGCACTGAAAATCTGAAACATTCAAAAGTTTATGACAAGTTCAAGGAAAAGCATATTTCTTAACGAAAGCTGGGTAAACATTATTGGCGCACAAAACCAAAAGGAAAAAATTTAAGGAGTGACGGTGAGGTGAAATATGAAAAGCTTAAGGAAAGGTGCGTGAGGTAAGAATATTTTATCGAGAAGAGAAGAGGAAACTTTTATATAATTTAGTGGCGGCCTTTGACCTGCATTTATGTTGCCTTTCGCTTTGTAAAGCTAATTTTTCTGACATCGTTGCCAGGGGATGAACTTTATTCCTAAAGGATTTAGGGCGGGGCGAGGAAAAAAAGTTAAGTATACCTTAGTTTTACCAGACCACTGAGCTGATTAACAGCTCTCCTAGGGCTGGCCTGAAGGATTGCTTATTTTACGTGGCTAAGAACCAATTGGTTACCTAGCAAAGGGACCTAGAGCTTATTGTGGAATCCGAAACACATTATAGCGAGAAATGAATTTCTATCGCCAGAAATAAATTCCTCTAATTCTTCATTAGCCGGCCGGAGACTCGAACTCGGGTCTAGCGAGTGCTAGCCGAAAGTCATGTGAGTTTTGAATCCTACAGTGTACATTTTTACAGTATAATTTATCACTTGTCATATATTCTTCACCTAAGGCACACATTGAAGTGCGGATACTTTTTTTCTATGATTAGCCTTTTATTTTTGTCAAATTGTTGAGCAGTGCCATATGGATATATACAGGACCTATTGGTAACATTCACCAGTGCAATATAAGGACAATAGCACTAAGGGCCCGCTGTTTTGGGAACGAGATACAAGAGAAAGTTCTAGAAGAAGGAAGCAAAACTTTTGAAATGCAACCTTATAAAACATGACGTAATCGATCGAGAAATATACTCTTACACATAACCCAAAACAAAGCGCTCTCTTATCTTAACTAGTGTCAGATGGCACGTCTGGTCTAAAACTCAAATCTCTCTCTCCCGCTGCTACACTATTATCATGAAAAAATTATTAATTCTAAATTACGCTGTTAAGTTATCTAAATCACTAATTCTTTTGAGATCTGACATTACGATACATATGATATTTTAACACATGATAAATAGAAGAGTAAATATATAAAAACTATGGGATGATATACATATTACAATGCAATGTCATGAAATTCCTCCCCCCAGAAGGTTAGTTATCCCGGGTTTGAATCCAGTGACTCACAACGTGATAAATAATCTGATAACATAATCTTTTCCTGAAATGTGTTTCACTTTTGCATTATACAGTTGTAGGCATAAAGACCACCTGGTCAGTCTCTGATTGTTATTTTTCACCTTACTGATGAATGAGATAGGGTTGTGATCAGACAACACTAAAATTTTTCCATTCCTAGGTCGGTTCACATACGCTTCAAACTTTTTCAATGCTATGATTAATGCTAACGTTTCTTTTTCGATTGTTGAGTAAGTTTTCTGATGCTTTTTCAACCTTAAAGACATGAAACATACGGGGTGCAGAATACAGCTGTCATCTTCTTGAAGTAGAACAGCTCCAGTTTCACAGTTGAATGCATCAACTTGTATTACAAATTTTTTACTGAAGTCTGGAGCTTGAAGCACCGGTCTTTAACGTGCGCTCCAGAGCATGCACGCAAGAGTGCACACAACCATCACTGCACGAGAGGACACCTCACCCGAGGAGAATCACCCCAGGCAGCCATTGAAAAATCTACCTGATCTGAGACCCCCCTATACGAGTATATACCGCCACGAGCGCCCTGTGTCTCCAGGCTCATCCCAAAGTCCAGAAGATGACAATAGAGGTGGTCGAAACATGTCGACAGGAAGAGTACTCAAAATACCAGATAGACGCCAGAAAAAAAAGAAGAAATACCACCGAAAATACCATAAGGAAAATCTACGTATTTACATCCCAGGTTTCAGTAACCTGCCATAATGCTTGAAAATAAAGAATTTCCGCTGTAAGAAATATGCTGTTTAATCCATCGAAATTTGAACATTGGACAACTATTGACTAATATTGATATGATATGGCTGTAAGACTAACTTTGCTCTATTAAATAAAAAAAGGGATAAAGAAGATTAGGAACAAAGACGGTAAATAATTGCTCAGCTTTACTTGCCAATGTGTTGATGACTTAACATTTCCTAAAGAAGCAGTTGTCATATATATATATATATATATATATATATATATATATATATATATATATATATATATATATATATATATATATATATATATGTGTGTATATATTTACATATATAATATATATATTATTAACACAGTGATATTAATGATATTCCTACATTTATAAAACTAACGATCGATACCAGAAAAGCGGTCACACATTGACTGCATTATGCTAAAGTATATGTTGCCGATGATATTTCAAATAAATGAAGTCCCAGTCAACGTTAATCATGAAAGTCATCGAGTCTATGAAGATATAAAGGGGAGTGAAATTATTAAGTCAGCAAAAGCAAATATGGAACGAGAATTCAAAAGAAGGATTATTTACATAAATTCAGTTGTTTCTGCTGTAGCGAATAGCAATGAATTTATATTTCCTTATTTCTTTTCTTAGTTTTTGACGGCCATAACAATTTTTATTTGTGATGAGATTGCAATCCAGTGACAGGAAGGGTTTCGGTGACCTGATTCGTTGAAGCAAAGAATTATTGCTGGCATAACTCGATCGTATTCGTCACCAAAAAATATTAGTTCTCTTATTATGGTCGTATTTCTGTTAATTCAGTGATATGAATATCTCTAATATATATATATATATATATATATATATATATATATATATATATATATATATATATATATATATATATATATATATATATATATAATGATATGGTAACGTGCTTTGCACCGGAGAACGAGGAAACACCATGATAACTGATAAGTTTCCGCCAAATATTTAAGAGCTCTTTGAGTCCCAAAGAGATTATCTCGTTTCATGTGGGTTCCCTCCTCGTCGAGGTGAAAATGAGGTCCGTCTCTCGTCCGATTCAGCGAATCACTTCCAGTTCCGAAGAATGTTAGGCTCCTTCCTTTTGGGAATGTGAGGAAGAGAAACAGAGGAAGTATTTTGCACCATTCACGAGAAACTGGGGCTCGATTACGAGGATGCTCTTGCCTCTCCTCTCTCTTTCCTTCTGGTTATAAGTTTATTCCTTCTTTTTATCTTAGATTTATCTTTAGGAATTTCTCATAAGACAAGGATAGCAACATACAATAGTTTATCAACTTAGAATATAATACCAGAAGATGTAATATTTTTTACAACAGAATTCTATTAGTAAAATTCGCAACAATATCCACAAAGCTAAATTTAGCGGGAATTGGTCTCTTTTATATATATATATATATATATATATATATATATATATATATATATATATATATATATATATATATATATATATATGTATTAATGTTTCCTGCACTAGGAATTATATACTTAATGACGGAACCCCAGTCTCTCTCTATCTCTTTGTATCTCTCTCTTCTTCAGTTACATTATACTAAGCATAAACATTACTGGAGGGGAGAGGATTTGCATGATATAAGAAACTACTTCATTTAGGTCGAGATAAAAAAAAAAAGGGCAAATTAATTACAATTTTATTTGAACGTAGACTTTCTCAACAACCCTTTTACACTATCTCTTTCACTCTCTCTTTTAATCAGCTTCATGCCAGTCAGTCATTAAATAAAACAGACATCTTATGAAAACGGAAACATCTTAACCAGGGAGATGGTACGAAAAAGGAAATTATTTACATTTTAACTGACCATTGATGTTTTTCGCCATCAGCTCTCTCTCTCTCTCTCTCTCTCTCTCTCTCTCTCTCTCTCTCTCTCTCTCTCTCTCTCTCTCTCTCTCTCTCTCCTCATCTCTTAAAACTTCCTTTCCCCGTTGTTTGCTTTTGTCCAAAAAAAAAAAAAAATAAGGTGTATTTGCTCGGATGAAGAGCTTTTTGTATAAGTAATGTCTTGTCACTCTGAGATAAACACTTTTTTTTTTATTCCCGGATGTTACATCAGGATTTTCTTTTTTCTTGCTAATCAGGATAGATTTTAGTACATGACTTTTATTGAACTTGTGTACTAAAAACTAAATTTCGATAGTAATACAAAATTTTGTACTCCATAATAATTAGAATATTTTAAAGCTCCACGCACCGTTGAGTGAGTTCCTTGATTGAAACTGATGTTTTGTAAGAGGTTACTTAATAATTATGGAATTGTCGATATTAAGGAATTTCATGGAATTCAATTAAATAAAACCACCAATAAAACTGATTTGTGGCCCAGATCACTGGTGCCCATATCAATTACGTATGAAAGCTTTAGGGCCAATGTTATCTATAGATTCCTTTCTGCCAATATTAATGGGCCAGTTTTCTACGCCATCGAGTCACACACCAAAAACTCTCATTCTGCTGTTCTTTTTCTTGCGTTTTTATTGAATTTATTTTCTAAATTTTCCCCGTTTCTCACTTTTTCTTATGTGTTATTAACATATTTTTATATATGTTAACTTTTCACTGCTTTGTTCTGTATTTTAACAATGGTAATGGCAATAATTTTGTAGGGTGTATGGTAAATAACATTAGCCATCTTACTATAATTTCAAACTTAGTTGCTATTTGAAGTGTCTTCATGCAATACATATTGGTAAACAACAGTTGTTCAAAGTAGCACTACAGTGATATCCAATATAATGCCATGTAAGTATATTTTGACTGTTTTTTTTTAATAATGACGAGTATAATTATAATTATTATCATAATTTGTTGATTGACATTAATAGATTCATCAGTCTGAGAGAAGATATCAATTTTTGTTTTTCAAACACGCACGTGTAAACTCAAAAATGTAATAAATATTGGATATGTAGGAGCTATGCAGAGAAAATTCAACATTTTCTTAAAAAAGAAAAAGTCTAATCCTAGCAAAAAAATAACGTCACTTTCCTTTCTTTGGTTCGCATACCAAATTTCACAAAATTCTTGTTACTCGTGTCTCACGATTCATAATCCCCTTCCTTAATATGTTACCTTGTAATGTGTTATAATCCGCACCCGGGAATGAAATTTTGAATCCTTTTCATTCCCTGTCCGGGAAATCGTGATGGGGACCTCTTTGATCCTCAAAAAGAAGAAAATAAGACGACGCGTTTTATCCAGCAGTTTCCGGGATGATTTTTTTCTTAGTATGTCAGAAAATTAGCTCAAGTTAGGCAGGTATTGTACTGTTTAATTAGATATCTGTTTATTTACCTTGTACTGATTGTCATAATTGTTACTGT
Source organism: Macrobrachium rosenbergii (assembly GCF_040412425.1). Lineage (NCBI taxonomy): Eukaryota > Metazoa > Arthropoda > Malacostraca > Decapoda > Palaemonidae > Macrobrachium > Macrobrachium rosenbergii. Next base: position 32,734,466 of record NC_089759.1, read on the forward strand.
TCTTGATTTCAAAGAAACGTTTCAAATTATAAGTGAAAATGACTCTGGATTTGGGTCTTGGTCATCTGAAGCATATGTCACTTACTGCAGTGTTGCGTAGTGTTCTAAAACCATTTGTAATCAGTATATTATATTTTTCAGCTCTATCCAGGCGAATGGGCCAAACAGCATCATTTCTGGCTGGAGGAGATACTTCAGAACTTTGGACTGTAAGATTGGAAGTTGATAGGTAAGTACAGTACAATATTTCCTTCTATGATATTATCCATATTCTGTTTTGTTGACGTTTTCCATTTCTTTCAACTTGTTACGCTAAAAGTAGGTCAGTGTCATACATATATTTATATTGTAAAATTTGGACCATTGGGCACCGTTCTTTAAAATGTTTTTGATGTTTTGGTGAAAAGTAGGATTGATATAGATCTTAACAGTAATATATCGGAGAGCGTCCTCGGGCCTTTCTGTTCTTGTGTATGTGTGTGTGTAGTGTCTTCTTAATTTTCTCAAGTCGAAAGAAGGTTTAGGCTTTACCTGTAGTCGAAAGAGCAGATTTCTAAACATCGAGGGGCTAGAGTTTCTTGAAGTTAACTGAAATTTATGTAACTTTTATGAATAGCATAGCTTTTTTATCAGCTAAGATTGATCGTCAAAAAGAGGTAACGCAGGATTTACACAAATTCTATGAGATGCTGAATGTAGGTTGACCAATAGGAAGGTCTTGGTGGGGATTAGTAGAAGTGATGAGCCGAATCCGCGGCATCGGTGGCCGGGTTGGAAAGGCGGTGGGTTACTTCAATGGGAACACAAGCGCGGGACTTCAGTGGTCCTGAGGGCCGACGATGTGGGTACGTTCTCGAAATGTGTCAGCGTGAGTAACATGAAACTTTCTTCTTATCACTTGCCTATGACACTTATTTTTTCTATGTAGAAGACTTCAAGGATAGAAAGTTGTTTTAGTTTTCTTTCGTAAACGAGAAACCTAGTACCAGCAACTAGTAGCGCTGTAGTTGAACGGAGGCCATGGTTACCTTGGTAGTGTTAATGACACTATCCTGAAGGTGGTACGTGCGGGACACGATGGGAATCATACTCGTCTTCGCTGCGGGTAATTCCACTTTATCATGTTTGTCCTTTGAAGTCCGATTGGACGATCGCCGACTTTGTCTTTTAGTAGGTTGGAGGTCTTCCTAAAAATTTTTATGCTTTTCGCAGTGCCAATAAGATGGATGCCCCTTGCAATGATAGCCTTGATTAATCTCCCATCTGCTGTATAAGTGGCGTTCATCTAGTTCCAATAGTACTGAGTCACAGTGTCTTCGTCATCGTCATTGACGTTATTGTCTTGATGTTAGTACCATTGGTTAATGGTTTTTGTTTCATGCCCTCTTCAATGTTAGGAGGGCATCTTTACATTCTTATGCGTGTGGCCCACTTGTAGTAATAGGAGGGGGCTAAGCTGAAATAAGAGCCCTGTTCAATTTCAGGGAACGAGAAGGTCACTAGCTAGAATTGTTAAGGCAGCGCCCGGAGTCGGTGGCCTTGAAGTATGCACTGGTGCTGATGTCATAATTTTGCAGTTTTAGAAGGACATCCAGGAAATACAACTGATTCTCTACCTTTGTCACAGAAGTGACGTTATGGGACAACTTAGCAAATTAAGTTCCTGTGCTTTATAGATCAGTCCTATCAGTCTCACTCTTTTCCCTCTTCCTTGGAAGTTATCATGACTAAAACTTTGAAAGACTTGATGAACAATGTTCTGATAATCTTTTTCTGTACAGGACCCATGACGTTGTGTCATTCATCTTTATTTTACAACTAATTCTCCCTCTTTTTGGAAGTAAAAATAACAATCTTTTTTTCAATTTTTTTTTTTTTTTTAATTTCCGCTTTGATTTCCAATACTTTTAAAGCTAAGAAATGACGTACTTTCATGTGCAGTAGTACAGAATTTTCCCTCAGCCATTTTAGCCTTTCATACTATTTTCCCTCGGACCCTACTTTGCACGCTAAGGTAGGCGTTCATATTACTGTATGAATAATCGACCTGAAACAGAACGCCCCTTACAGTAAGTTTTCCGTAAACCAAGGGGTGAGCTACAATAGGCCATCACCAGCCATTCAGTGGCTGGAAACATGAGATGGGCCACACATGAGGTGGTACTGTATTTTGCTGTTAATGTATGTAGACCCCGGCTCTATGTTCGCGCTTGGTTTAATGATGCGCGTGTGTTCTTTTTTACATCTAGTTGAACATCGAAGAAAATTTTCGGTAGGTTGTGCCGTTGGTGTGTGTATATATACATATATATGTATATATACATATATATATGTATATACAGTATATGCATATATATATATATATATATATATATATATATATATATATATATATATATATATATATATATATATATAAATTTCTGACTCACGTCAGGATCGAACCCAGGTCTCTCAGGTGGAAAGCAAGGGCGTTAACCACTGGGCCCTTGCTTTCCACCTGAGAGACCCAAGTTCGATCCTGACGTGAGTCAGAAATTTATTTCTGTTCCACACGTGATTGTGTGTTGATGATTTTCTATATATATATATATATATATATATATATATATATATATTATATATATATATATATATATATATATATATATATATATATATATATATATATATATATATATATATATATATATATATATGTGTATATATATATATGTAATCTCCTTTTCACATGCGTTCTTTTTCATTTCATTACATGATGCCATGTCCTAAGAAAGAAAATATCATTGTTCGAACCTAGCCTGCGAGAAGAAACAAAATTAATGATCTGGATGTTGTCATAAACAGTATATTTTCGTATTAAATAAGAATCATTAATAATCTTTCTCGTTCTGGAGTTCCTGAAAAATAATGTAATTATCAATATTGGAAAAAACAGGTCTTAGACCCTGAGGCTCATTTATCACTATAGTAACGTCTTTGGTCTAATAATAATATGATGTGTTCATCCATCTTCTTAACGACTTATATGTTCTCTCTCTCTCTCTCTCTCTCTCTCTCTCTCTCTCTCTCTCTCTCTCTCTCTCTCTCTCTCTCTCTCTCTTTTATTTTTGGCTTGGAGTGGGAGAGCGCGTAGAAAAATTATGCTGATAAATTTTTGGTTGTGATGCTAAATTATCTCAGCATCAGTTACGAATTTATACTTTCTTTTATAAACATTGCTTTCTCCTTTTTCATAAAGAAGAAACTCCAAATAGAAAGAGAAAACGTATAAAGTAAGGAAATATAAGATAGATCATGAAAAAGAATAGGCTGAAGTATAATCAATGTGTATTATAAATACAAAATTAGATATATGTAATTATATAAAAACTAATGTAAATTATGTGCTCTGAAAACTCCCGGCATCAGGGCCTGTCTTGAAGGACTGAAAAATAATAGGCCTCAGGTCGGAATGTAGGCTTAAAAGTGTAAAAATCTCTGGATCACCGCCGGGAATCAGGTTCACGGAAATACTTGTGTTTGTACTGGCGTGGGCTAATAGAGTTTTGGAGCAAGATTATCGGGAAGTTATTAAACATATAATTAAGTTTAAAAATACAGATAATTAACCCAAAGTAAAACGTAAATGGAAATGGTTATTGGGAAATGCTAAAAAAAAAAAATACTAGTTTAATCTATAATTGCTGTGTACAGAGTTTGCACATTAGACGGCAAATAAATTAGGCGTGCATTAGCTATTTAAGGTCTAAACAGTTGTGGCGTTTCTAAAAGTCTATTAGCTAACTGATGCAAAAATGTGTCGAAATACTCTAGATACTTTTGTAAGAGAACAATTACTAGGAAGATACTGACCTTAAATTTTATGAGGATTCAGACGATTAGATAAATACGAATCGAATAAAAAGAATTGCAATTTCTTATTGCTTGGACATAACTTAAAATATATGGCCATGAAGTTGGTTGTTCTTGCTAGATATGTAATGATGGTGATGTCTCTCTTGGCCTCTCTGTGTGATGACAAACAAGAGAAGGGTTTATGGGTTACCCATTATCACGTCTGAGGAGCACCTTGAAACTAGATTAAAGCTAGATTGACGGCCTTAGGCCTTGCCATATGCAATGATTTCGAACTAATCGACTGCTGAAGAACTGAAACGGGACTGTAATGAACTTTTGTGGACGAAGCTCAGATTTTAGTATTTACGAGATTGATCTGCTTCCTTGGCTAACATGAAGAGAGAAGAGTGATTTTTTATTGTTGCAAGAACAATAAAAAAGAACAAAAGAAAATATTTAGAAAATTTCAATAACTTTCCAGAATGAACGGAAATATTTTAAACTTCAAGGGAATGGAAATTCATTAATGAAAGCAGGGTAAAAAGTAATGAATGAGTGACGAAAAAGGTAATGAGCTTGATATGAGGATGGTAAACTGTGCGAGGTGTAATTAGATGAACGTGGAGTGAAAATGAAAGAACTTAAGGAAAGGTCGGAAAGATAATAATTGGAAATTGTCGAGAAGAGAAGAGGAAGCCCAGACATGTAATCAGGATTTCCTCCATTTATCGTTTATAATTTAATGGCAGCCTTTGACTTGCATTTATTTTGTCTTTCGCTTTGTAGAGCTAACTTTTTCTAAAAACCTTGTCAGGTGATGGACTTTCTTCTTAAAAGGTGTTGGTGGAGTGGTGTGGAGAAGGGGCCCACTTATACTCCGCGAGTTTTGAGCCCTATAGTGAAACTTTATATTAGTTACTGAACTCTGCCCTCTGGTGAATTTCAGCCTATCGGTCACACTCACCAGTACAATTTAGGTGCAACGGCCCTAAGCACCTTCTGCCATAAAACAAAATCAGTTTTACAGTTTCTGATACAGATTTACACGCACCCATATATATATATATATATATATATATATATATATATATATATATATATATATATATATATCTATATATATATATATATACATTATATATATAAATACACACACACACACACACACACACACATATATATATATATATATATATATATATATATATATATATATATATATATATATATATATATATATATATATATATATATATATATATATATATATATATTTGATGAGAGAGAAAATAAACACAGTTCCGTTAACGTAAACTCTGCGAGTTCTCCAGCGATTGAATTCTTTGAAGTAAATGAAAACATTATGTACTAAAGAAACTATACGTAGGTCAGTCTTAAAGCAGAGGCTATAAAGAGGGAATACTAACGCTTCCGCTTTATAAAACTAAACATGCATTGAGGGGTAAGAGAAAATAAGAACGCATCATGGCTGAAAAACCAGAGACGATAAACTCCCTCCGGGTTTCTAAAAAGATCGTTGCTAGATAAGGTTTTCCCTTTATTGAGGCGGTGATGGAGGTAGATTACCCGCCGACTGGAAAAGAAAATTTTCTCTCGATGAGGCGAAGACGCTAAATTACACGTGATGGTTTCGGGTTCCGTTAAAAAGGTCATTACGTAGGCTGTCCCCGGAACCTCTCTTTAACGATACCTTCATAAAAACGTTAATGCTGTCGTTTTAGAGGTTACTAATATTGCTGCCTTGATAATGGGCTTTCTAGAGAGAGAGAGAGAGAGAGAGATCAAAACGTATTTAAAATGCTTACTGGGGAGATGGTGTTTCGTTGCCTTGGATATATGAGGCCTTGATATGGTAATTAATGTCAAGAAACGTTTCTGTTCCCCACGGAATATTATTAAGTTCTGTCATCTAAATACATCAGCTAAAGAGAAAAGTCAGTAAATTTGCCCAGAATTTAAAGTATTTATACTGCCTACACCTTTAGAATTACTTTACCCTGGGGAAAGGGAATTGTACCCCTCTTGGTAGCTAGTGGGATAATGTCTCTCTTATTCATGTTTCAACCTAAGAAGACGTAAGTTCTCATTCTGATGAGGATAAATGAACTCACCTTACATAATTCTAATTGGATGGAAGCTATTCACAAAGTAAAGTAAATTTGATAATTACGAATTGTCTTTGATTTAACATTTGTAGATAAACATGCGCACACACGGGCGCATACACACAAATTTTTTCCCTTTAATTGTACAATACAACATAATGAAGAAACTGTAATCAAATATTGCATTTTCCTAACCATGACAATATAATAATACTAATAGCATTAGTATCCTAAATGTTCAGACTTTCCTTGACGTGATTCAAAATGCTCATTTCTTCCTATTGAAACCCATTTAGAAGACTGGCTATAAGCCCATTGAGTATCAGAATGTTTATTCAACAAACTCAGCTTAATTATTCACTATCTCTTCAGCAAATATACCTCTTGCAAGGTAGTAGAACTCACTCTCTACTCTTTTTCCCCCTGTTCTTTCCATATGGGAACACATTTACAGATTACAACAATCTTTGCTGATTGTTAGTTTATATGAAAAATGAGAGTTGAAAAGATTTTGGGTGTCTGGGTCCGGATGAACATCCATTTTTTCGTGTTTTATAAAAGAAAACTGTTGAGATGGTTTCGTCTGTCCGTCCGCACTTTCTTCTGTCCGCACTTTTTATGTCCGCCCTCAGATCTTAAAAGCTACTGAGGCTAGAGGGCTGCAAATTGTTATGTTGATCATCCCATCCACCCTCCAATCATCAAACATGCCAAATTATAGCTCTATATCTTCAGTATTTTTTTTATTTTATTTAAGGTTACAGTTAGCCATGATCGTGCGTCTGGCAACGCTATAGGACAGGCCACCACCGAGCATTGGCTGAAAGTTTCATTGGCTGCGGCTCATACAGCATTATACGCTGTGCAGAAAACTCTACTGCGCTTGGCGCCTTTTTTGCTCATTTTTTTCATTCCTTATACGACCGAGCTTAGTAATTAAGCAGCAATTTAATGACCATTCACAAAACTGATTACCTGACCCTGCTTTTTCAACTACATTCTGATTCAGATCTTGAAGGAAAATACCAAACATATTATTGCCTCCAAGTTCTCACTGCGCCTCATAACTTGTCTATGGAAATTTTGCCTTATAAATTAGCTATGAATACTTTTTCTCATGTTATGGAAAGAGAGGCCAAAAGGGTTCTCTTAACTAATTATATATACATAACAAACACAGATCAGAAGAATGACGAATTACTGGGCAGGTAATAATAAGGCCTGCTAAAGTAATGAATCCTACACAGAATATATATTCTACTCCCATGATGCCTTCATAACAGGAAATATCGCAGTGGGGGATAGAAGGGGGACTGCACATGGATGGAGCAGAGAGATTCCACAGTCGAGGCCTATCTGCAAAATATGCAGGACAGTTACTTGCAATAATAATAATATGCTCAAAAGGAAACAGGAATGCACAGATGGTGCCAAATAACTCTGTTCAACACTAATGCATAACTATGTTAACACTGAATGCTCCAACACAGATTACTGAAGGTGATCACACAATGGAAAATAAATGAAAACAGGCAGAGAAATAACAGGAATCATGGCTGACTAGGAACCTTATTCTGGCACATTACCTTTGTCAAGATGACGGTGTCCTCATTCACTAGGGCGCTGGCGATGGAGGAGGGAATTATAATGCCACTACAAAGTATACTGGTTCGAGCCCCAGTGTCAAACACGTGGTTCAGATGGACAGGCAAGGTAAGGACGTCTGTCCTCAGGTTGCGTTCTGAGCATGGTCTCTCTCAATTTCTGTTGCATCGTCTATAAATAACCTTCAGGGATTACGCTGGTGCGTCTGGCTAGGTGGCGCAAAGGTCAGTCTTCGTCAGGTTTTCTATAATGACCGCATGGCACCAGAAAACCCTCGGAGGGTTCAGGATGAGGGGGGGGTTTGCCAAGTTTCTCTTTTATTGCTCCTCCTTTGCCTTGTTTGATGCAGAGAACTTACAACAGTCAGCTGGAATTAAGCCTAAAAGCTTGAACAGAGAGAGGGGTTAGGCTTATTTTGAGGGATGAAGGAGAGAGTTTATGAAGGGGCGAGTGGAATTCCACAGTTCTAGTAATTAATAACTGGAATTTATTACCTAGTTTACATTTTTGAAATTAAAAGTAACTGGTCACCTTTGGCGCTAATTTTTTTTAATCTTACATATTCCATATCCTTTGGAATCTTGAATTTCAAGTTAGTGGCCCCTGTGAGGTAGTTCCTTATGAATAGGGTTTATCTTCTGAACAAAGTTTTAAGCTTGGTTGTCCGCATGTTTAGTTTGTGAGTCCCTGAATAGAAGGAGCGGAAATCTTCCTGTAGTTGCAGTGAAAAGTGTTAGAACAAGGCTAAAAATAGTTGCTGAGGTTTCTCGCGTTTTGAAGATAATATGTACGAAAGGCATGTTTGCTACAGAGAGGCTAGTGTTTTGACAATGTGAATAAAACAAGCACTCTGGTGGGCGAATGAAGACAGGGAAGAAACTGAAAGCGGAAGACTTAACAAAAAGGTACGGGACAAAGGTGGTGTTTTGAATTCAAGAATGTAAACGTAGTATGGAGGTGTGAAAACAAGTGTGGAATGAAACGGTTAAGAAATGTTTTCATCTCGGCTATTTTGCTTGGTGGAAGCGAAATATTACTTACGTAACGAGAGAGAGGCGAAGAAATAATACGCAAAAGTTGTATTACTTACGGAAATTAGACAATACTGTGTTAAATTACACACAAAGTTAGCAAGTGAAGTTATAGAAAACCATTTACAGCTTTATATAACTTCACGGAATTTATGAATCGAACCATGAAGTTTCAAACCATTTTGAATATACGTAAGAAGAAACCAGTAACATCTTAAAATTTATTCTTCCTTTTATATAACGTTTCTTTTCGAAAAAGGGTATTCTGTGATTGCAGGAAAGTATCTGAGAATTTTGTACCGTTAGTATATATGTATATGTATGTATGTATGTATGTAAGTATGTTTGTGTGTATCATTCTCAAGTTATGTAACCGCCTTGTGTAGCTAACCTCCCCTCTGATTTTGTGATAACCCTTTGAGGCTAAAAAAAAATAAAACCTTTTAAACTTTCTTTTTAGATAATACTGTATTTAAACATCCATAGATATGTTGCTGATTTATTTTTAGAAGACGCACATACATGAAAAGTACATAATATTGTCTTAACTGCAAATGTCATATTGATGACATACAGTCTCTTGGTAGTTTGTGCCATATTCAGTTCTTCATTGGATGGGTCGATATCGTACTTTGCTAATTCTCCGGCAAATAATGTCTCTAGTTGCCTAGTCATAAAATAAATATGAACAAGCTCCAGAGTTTAAACTCCGAATTAGATGAAAAGAAGATTAGCTTTATCAGCAGAGAGAGAGAGAGAGAGAGAGAGAGAGAGAGAGAGAGGAGTGCTTTTACGTCTATTTGCAAGTAATTTTGTATATAAACGAGCGGGAAATGTTATGCACATTTTGGTGATAAGTGTTGAATGAAATAAAATACGAAAGAACGTATTGGAATACTTCGGTGTATTGTGGAATGAAGCGGGCCATTATATCCGAAACCATTACAAAGTATACAATTACATTCAGTTTGAATGTATAAGCGTCATGGAAGAAATGAGTCTTATAAGAATCCTTTATATATATATATATATATATATATATATATATATATATATATATATATATATATATATATATATATATATATATATATATATATATATATGTATACATATGTATACATACATACATATATATATATATATATATATATATATATATATATATATATATATATATATATATATATATTTCCTAGTGCGAATTCAATCCACATCTGGGAATAGCTTCTATTGGAAGGCAATTCCTTATAGGTGATGGTCAACCTCTTGAAGGCCAACAAGGATTTTAAACTACTGAACCTGAATGAAAAACTAAACAAGGCTGTCATCCATCTGCAAATACCCACAGAACTCGCTGTGTAAACTCTTCTAAAGCTCCGTCATATTATAGATGCCTGGAAGTGTGAAATCTTTAGAGGATGAGTTCCGAATGTGGGGATACTTCCCCACAGAGGAGTATAAGCCTGAGCCTCTCAGGCGCCACCACCATCAGCGTTATGGCTTTCACCAGGACCGTTGCAGGGGCACTATAATTTGGGCCATACGCAGCAGACGACACGAGGCCAAGTTACGCCTGGATGTATGTAAAAAAAGAGGAACCTACTGCACCCAAGTGTCCCAAACTGTTGTGGACCTCATCATGCACTGTTTAAACAGCTAGATTAGCTCGCTTTGCACAGCTGAAGGCAAGATCGAACCTACCAAGATCAACGCCAGTACCAGCACCGGCATATTGGCCAACTCAACTCAGCAGAACAAGCTGTGCAATTACTGCCAGCAGACAACGCCCACTATCACTCCTCCCCCTACTACTACCCCAGTTGCATGTCTCAGGCTTCAAAGTTCCCTTGTGTCTGCTTGTTCTTCTCAGGATAAGCTTCCTTCTCGACGGGCAAGTTGAGAAAGCGTAGTATTTTTATTAATATTAATTAATATATTACTGTTATTATAATTATTGATCAACCAAGTCATTCATTAAACTGATAAAAATAGAATGATGTGAAAAAAATAATCATAGTAAACTACAAATACGTAGCAGATAAAATATAAATAAAATGGTCAATAAATTTAAGCGCACAGAAAGACCAACGCAACCCAGAGAAATTGCGGGACGGTACATGGCAAACGTGTGATGCTCTATTGACTTGAACTGCGTTATTCCCCCTTGCTATTCACTGGGAGATACAGGCGAGATATTTCTGCAACGGCGATGTTTATTTTTCTGGACATGTCCCTACCAATAAGAGTGAAATTCTGTGATCAAATTACACAACTTACTTTTCAGATACATGGGTACGTACATACATGAAACGCGCGAGCACACACCCACACACACACACACACACACACACACACACACACACACACACACACACACATATATATATATATATATATATATATATATATATATATATATATATATATATATATACATACATACACACACACATACATATATATATATGTACACGTGTATGTGCTAAAAATTGCAAGAGCAATTACAACAAAACACAAAGTACGACGGAAGAGTGTTATATTTCAGAACGTAGTAGACATGTTTTAGAAATATAACGCACATCCTTTTTCCCTCCACACTTTACTCAGCACTTCCTTCTTTCTGTGTGTGTGTATATATATATATATATATATATATATATATATATATATATATATATATATATATATATGTGTATATTATATAAGTATATTTATATATATATATATATATATATATATATATATATATATATATATACACAGTATATTTATGTGTGTATGTATGTATGTTTGTATCTATATGTATATATATATATATATATATATATATATATATATATATATATATATATATATATATGTATATATAGTTACTGAATCTTTTTAATAATAATAAGAAGTATAATGATAAAAATAATAATCGTTTTTATATCTTAATATGATTTGTGCACAAATGGGATAAAGAAAACTCAAATTTTGCTAAAATTAACAGTGAATATAATAACGAGGTTTAATTGTATGTATTTCACAAAATGCACGCACACACATATGTGTGTGTGTATTTTTTGAAATATATACAATTAAGCCTCGTGATTATATTCACTGTCAATTTGGCAACATTTGACTTTTCTTTATTCGATATGTGCCTCAAAATCATATTAAGATATGAAAGTTATTATTATTATCTTCATCATTATACTTATTATTATTACTAAAAAAGATTCAGTAACTATGTTAGTAAACTTTGGTTTCTTATTTCTCTTTCCACGGTCCCTGAATGAAAGAGTTAATCGCCAATCGTTTAAAATGCCAGGCTACCGCTTCCTACTGGAACAAGTTGCGATTTTTTTTCTCGTACTTCTCTTGTTTTCCTCGACGTTGGGATAAAAAAGGGCACTGAGTTTGTGTGTGTGTGTGTGTGTGTGTGTGTGTGTGTATCCTTGCCCTTTTCGTTGAAAATCTGTTATCCTTGTTATCTATATTATAATTATTGAATGTTGGTTGAGAGCTGTAGTTAATTCTCCATAACATTTCCAGGAAAGTGCACAGAAAATTAGCCACTGCAGTGATGCAGTTACTTTATAGGGGTGTAAACCAGTGCTATCTGTCAGGGTAAACAGAGAGGTTTGAGCGTTTTCATTCTCCTATCTTTTTTTATCATTTCTTTGAACTTTCGGGCTTAATTGTCACATTGTCACACAATGCTGCTGAATCGAAACACCCACGTGATTTGTAAGCTTCGGCAATGCTCTGTTTATACGAGACTGGAGAGTTAACCATACTTTAAGCTCTCCGCTGTTATCTGGACTAGGTGGCATCAAATGAGGATGAATCTCGTTCGTGTTCAAAAACAGGAAGAGTGAAATTCCAAGTTATGACAATTTTTTTTTCTTACACCCTAAAGGAGGCCTGAACTAACACTTGCTGGCAACAGTCCATCTCTTTAAAGACCTAGTCTCCAATGGTATTCTGTACTTAAGAGCTAAATTCTATGGCAGGTGGGGAACGTAGAAATATACTTGATACTTAATGAATAAAAATTTGGCAAAGCGAATAAGTTCATTTAAAATGTAATTTATCGCTTCTACCAATTACCACAAATATTGTTCAGAAGCGGGACGTGAGGTCCACTGATCCATCGTACGTGAAATGAGTCGTAAACTTTTAATCGGATGACGAGAGGTGTATACGATAATGACCCATTTTGTTTGTGATTATGCACGGGAAAATTCTCTTTGTGAATTCAATTATAAGTTGAATAGGGGAGAGCATTACGCTGTGGGACGCAGATTGGAAACTGTTTTGTTAATTGATAAACCAGTGATACGCCTCTGATCATAAAGCCATCGATATTGTTGCACGCAAAAAAAAAAAAAAAAAAAAAAACATTCTATCTCCAAAAGTGAAGCGAACTTTTTTTAACACTTATTTCAGTCAGTGGAAGGAAACATACCTCGACTCAACCATTAAACCATGAAAATTATGACAATTAAGAAGAATGAGTAACAACAATCCTTCTGGCGCGGGTGATGATATCTTCAATATGGTATTCAATAATAAAATGAAAAAATACTTGCAGAGAACTTTCCAGAGGTTATTAAAGGATGTATATATTAAATTCCATGTGAGTAATGTATTAGTCTTTGCATGAACGCAAATGAAAAATCACTGGGATAGAGGATACAGCATTAAGACGTATGAAATATACAAAAGTTAACAGCGAAATAGTCTTTCATGTTAGTAAAAAGAAAGAATGATGCTATATACTAGACATCTAGTAAAAAGCTACTTACTCTGCTGTAGTAGTATGTAGTAAGGAAATATGATTGAATGAAGTTTTATAAAAGAACATTTTGTAAGGGCGTGCACATCAGACTAAGAATGTACAATCTTTATCAGAAGGATATGGTGAAAAAATATAGACTTTAAGAATAGCTGTTAGTATGGTATGAGTCAATTTGCGTGGGGGAACCAAGATTTTTTAATGGACTACATTGTCACAAATTAGGTTCTGGCTGCTCTGCCTGCTTTTAAACGCTATTTTTTTTTCTACTTGAATTTTTTTTAATGTCGCCGTAGCAAAAACAGTGGAAATTTCTGCTGCTATGTATCAGTCCTTAACTAAAAAAAAAGCACCATCAGAACTCATATGTATTTCATTCATTCCTGCGGTACATCTTCAATGTGTAACACATGCTTTGGTGAGTTCAGTGAAGACTACTACTGCAGTGGTAGCGTTACAGTGAAGTGTCACAGCTTTTTATCACTGCACAACAAAGCTTATATATACAATGTGCATTGCGTATGATATTCTTCTCCTTTATTACGGCAACTAAACTGTAGGATTTCGACAATGGAAAATAATAGTATTCTCTTGGTGTAAAAGTCACCCAAACTCGGTCTTGTTTACAGGTTTTCCAGCCCAGTACCTATACTGACAAAAAAAGGCAAAATACTAACATTTGGGACATGAAAGCTTTCAGGATTTGTTAAATAGCAAAGAAAAGAATGAGAGCTAATTTATTACAAAATGAAAAGCTAGAATTTTTACATTCCTTGACGTGGAGATGGAAGGGTAATGTGCTTGGAAATGTGAAGTACAAAAAATGTCTGAGGTAGGTAAAACGTATATGGGTAGGGAAGGGGGCAGCACTTATAATTTCAGGACAAACTTAGGGTAGATTAGAGAGTTAAAAAAAATACACTTCAAAGATTTTGTGCGGTGGAGAATGAAGCTGTAATAATTAATGGGTATAATATAGGAATAGTTAAGAATGAGAGTGAAACTAAATGGTTTTGGCAAGTCTGTAGCTGTGCTTGGCTGGGTTTAGAGAAGAGAAAAGAGTTCTTGTGTTCGGTGAATACCAAGGCTTTTCTCAGAAAAAGGGATGGCATTTATTCTAAGTATGAAGTTACTGCAAAAGATAATCAAGGAGAGAATGTTGTGTTAATGTGACTACCTACAGATGGGCCGATTGTAGGAAATACAAAGTTTCCAAACAATAATATTATACTTTGAAAAATAAAATAATAAAGTAAGATTAATTGTTTAGTTATTACAAAGCAGACGATTGCAATGCAAAGTACATAACAGTGAAAAGAGGAGGAGTTGAATGCTTAGTTGGTTATTAATGGGCTAAAGTAAAATTAAGATAGAAATTTCAGGTGAAGATTGTAAATGATAAATGGGCAAGTGAGTTCGATAAGAGGTGGAACAACGAAAGAGGAGAAATGGATGGAGCACTGGTAAGGCTAAAGTTATGGATGAATAATGATTAGATGGAAAGTATGAAAAACTCGTGAGTGGGGACACAAGGTCAGCTTGAGTATTTGTAAATGAAAGTCAATAAGAAGAAAGAATGAAGCATTAAGTGTAGGGATGATGACTCGAGAGGTTTAGTGAGCAATAAGTGTTACATGAAGCACAATATCATGAGAGAAGTATAAATTAGGTAAAATGGATGATGGATCTGATAGTCAGCATAAAAGCAAGAGTACAGATACTTAACACACCTTTGAGTCAGCATCCCCCCACCTTCTTCATCAAGACAACACTCTCCAATATGCATACACTATCAAACTCCTCACATCATTAAAAGAATATAATTTATAACACATTATCTCGAGTACAATGCATCAACACCCTCCACTGCTTCTGCGTTGATTCTATCAGAAATTCTAGGTCTTTGTATGCTTCATAAAGCCTTCTCTTTTTCCTTTCATATTTGTCTATAACAAATAGCTTTTACCTGAACTCTAATCCATCCTCTTTACTTTTTTTATACCGAAGGAATTATTGTTTTCGTTTCGGTACCTTTCGGTATCCGTTCATATGTTACGTACCCTGGTCAGAACGGGGGAAGTTTTTGATCTGACAAGTTCTATTTATCCGGGCTTTCGATGAAAGACGAAAGATGAAGCATCACATGTGGATGCAGTATTCAAAATATGAACGGATAAGCTCGACCTAAATCAGACTTAATATCATAAACAATGAAAAGTAATTAAATCACTGTTTGGAAGCATACTAGGTTTAAACGTAAATAGAAATAACGACCAAGTGTCACATACACTACCGTTGAAATATTACATTTTGAAATGTGAAATTAAAAACGAACCATAGTCATCAGTATGCATGAGATCTAGAGTTTATTATAGAATAGATTATCATTCACTATTGATTACTCATTTGTGATAAAAATTGGCTTTTGATATTATCAATATCCATTAAAACACAGCCATTTAAATAGATTAATATATATGGTTTACTTTTGGATAACTATTTATGTTCACTGATGAATGGGGTAGACACACAGACAGGCAGAGAATTGCAGGTATATCCAGTAAAAATGATGACAGATCTTTTGTTATGCAATGGTCACCTTTATATTTCTGACGCTTCTCCATTAGGTAGGAAAATATATTCCTGCGGAGAAAGTAATCGTCAATAAACATGTCTAAAAATTACTCTTTCCTCTCGGATAATAAAGTGAAAATAAAGAAAAAATACTAACAGAAATTAATGATAAATCTTCCTATTTATCACCAAGATACTTTCGTTTCTATTGAAATCTACGTTCAGACTCACATTTCCCTAAGAAACAAATACAATAGATCCCTGCTGCTGCTTTAAGTAGAAGACGGAAAAGGTTATAATAATCAAAGCTATAACAAGTTATAACAAGAATGGCAATAGGTTCTCTTAAGTTTTGCCATTTTGCTCTTGCAATATTCTGGCAAAAATCTGAACTTTTCTAGGGCTGCCACACATGATGCCTTGAAGCCTCAAGTAAGAGAGAGAGAGAGAGAGAGAGAGAGAGAGAGAGAGAGAGAGAGAGAGAGATGGGGGGAATGTATAAAAACAGGAAAAAAATTTATATTGTGAAAGCATACTGCTCTGCAAGTCATCAGTAATGTAATAGTTCAAAACGACTGTGTCAAATATATATATATATATATATATATATATATATATATATATATATATATATATATATATATATATATATATATATATATATATATATATATATATATATATATATATAAACATTTGTATGTGTGTGTGCTTTTGGGCATAGTATCATTCGACAGTCTCACTAACAGATACACCAACGGGGAAGCGCCATCTACATTATCAGTAAGAACGCCAAGGCTAAAACCCGGAACAGCATTTTTCACAACTTTATTTTCACAACTCGAAACATGATCCGATAAAGTTGTGAAAAACGCTGTTCCGGGTTCTGGCCTTGGTGTCCTTCCTGACATATAGTTTCTTTCGATTTCACTTTATACTGAATGATGCTTTACTCGTGGCTTTTATTGTTTACGTGAAACTCTAAAGAAAGAGACGTAAATTGATACAATGCTGTCCCATTTATATACACACATAAAACTGGCCTCCAAGGAAGGGTTAACTCCAGAGTATGTTTTCGAGTTTTAAATAGGGTGACAGTGATTTCATATATTCAGCAATCTGAGTGGATAAAGTAAGTCTTCTACCGTAGAAGATGGGCCGCTAGTACTTAACGTTTAGCTTTTTCTTCAAAAAATTTATCCTGCTCATATATTCGTAACTGTGTCAGCTACTTTGTGTTTGCTTATTTTTCAATTTGCTTTATTTCTTTTGATAAAAAGTATCTCAGACTTTTATTCTGCTCTTCATGTAAATCCTTTTGGATCTATAGGAATACACTGTATATACTGTTTGATTCTTGGCCCCACTCCAAAGAAAACGCCTTGCAGATCCACGCCTCAGATGACAATTCATGTTAGTTCATTCTGTCAGCATTAAAAATAACAATTTTGTATGAAGAAGATACCCTGGATAACCTAAAATTTCTTTACCATTTAACGTTAACGTTAACATTCATATATCAAGGTAAATATCCGTAGATCCTTTTCTCAAAAGCTATTAAAAGATTACTGCCAATATATATTGGTTAATGGTTTTCGATACTTAATAATATAATAAATGAAAGAGCGGTAACAAATCCTTCTACCATCATGGAATGAAAGACCTTCAAGGAAGCCAATTTTAACTTAATGGAGAAAATACGTTGGCGTTTAGCGGTTGAAAAGTCATCCTTATCAAGCCACTCGTCTTCCTACGTAAGTAGCCATTTCTTTTCATCTCAGAGAGTCCACAAAAGGAAGGGGTCGTTTCAAAGTCCATAAAAGGGCTCTCCGGGAAACGATTCCACCAGGTGCTTTTATCTTTCTTTTTCGTTTCATTACTTATTTATCCTAAGCAAGCTTTTTATTTTACCAATGCATTTAAATACATACATACATTATATATATATATATATATATATATATATATATATATATATATATATATATATATATATATATATATATACACGTATACATATATACATTTTATATATATATATATATATATATATATATATAATATAAAGTAGATATACACAAACACAGTTTTTCAAGCAAAACAATGTGAGCACCGTTCGTAATATTGGAGAAGCAAATCCAAATGAAAATATTCTCATTTATTTCGGGATACCCTAATTATACAGAGATATCTCGATTTTTACTTTAACAGCAGGTCTTAATATAGAAAAAGCATGCACAAAGTATCCTGAATAATTAATACCCTGCAATTCAAAAGTTTAATGGCGTACACTCCGGCGTTATTTTCTGTTTATAGTTGATACCGAATTATGCAAATGATTATCACTTCGTCTCGTGTGCTTTTATTCTTCCAGTTTGGATTATTATTCCAAATTTTACATTCTGTTCCGTGGAAACTTTTTGTGCACACTGAAAGGTTTTTAAATTTGGTTTCCTATGAATCCAAGGCATTCAAATAATATAAAAAAGTATCTTGTCGTAGCTGAGTGGCCATGATTTTTAAAGATTGCTGACGTGGTGTGGTTTGTGTTCTGTAAAGAAGAAATAGGCAATTGCCTCTGAATGTGCTATTTCCTTATAGCTTCGATCAGACTTTATTTTCATATTTCTGGCATTTTTTTATTGCAATGGAAACACCAAAGGTTGTTGACTCCTTTGTAAAATAGAACATTTTAAATGATCCTCAAAAAATTAGTTTAATTGCACTCAGTAAATGTAAACACGTCTGCAATAAGAATTATAAATAATACTTTGTCAGAGCACAAAAGACATTTCAGGAAAATGTTAAAACGAGGAATTTCCTCTCTCTATGCATGACCTTTCTAACATTTACAAAGGGGTGCTTCCAGTATCCTCTGATAACACGTAGTTGCTACAGTGAAGGCAACTTTGTTTACGAGCCAAGCATGCCAGCAGTCAGTACTGTCAAGTTCAGGAGAGTGACGCAGTGCAACGATTCCATGTAAATTGCTTGAATTTACATCGGGGGTAAAAACGTAAATATGAACTTCCTAGACTGTTTTTGCTGCGGACAACCAGCACTATCACAGTCAAGAGAGTAAATAGAGGAGGAATGGTATTGATGTTTCTGCATCATTTTCAAAATGTTTTCCTTAAATAGACGAATCTAGGGTGTTTGTTATCATTGACATTTGTTGTCAGAAATGGCGAATACCGAGCATGACTACTAAGATCCAACAATCCTTATGCCTTCGAGCATGGCTTTGATATTACCTAAACATCGACATTCACCTGCGGGAAATTTGATATTCGTTCAGCAAGGACCTATTGGAACCATATGGAGTAACGAATATTCTCAAATACGACTTATAGTGGAGTCACGGTTACCTTATGTGGTATTTTCATTAAATTTAAAAAAAAAAAAAAATCTTAACATAAGGTTTGATGCATATTACTTCTTTGTGCTCCACTGATACACAGCTATCTCTCTTTTTTTTATTTACTTATTTACATTTTAAAGTTTTCTAATTTTTGACATATATCTCTGGTTTAGCCCACCAGTTTTTCCAACATCATTACTGCCTCTTCTGAACCTGGCTAGGCAAGATTAATGGGCTGTATCCTTGTAATTAGTTCCCCGGGATGCATTACTTTTTTGCTAAGCCTTCAATAGTGCTCTAGAAATCCTGAAGGGTGGATGAAATGTAAGCATCGGCAGCAGATCAACTAATTTTTGTGGCTTTTCCTGAGGCATCAAATAATGTTTGTTGTTCTCTCTCTCTCTCTCTCTCTCTCTCTCTCTCTCTCTCTCTCTCTCTCTCTCTCTCTTGGTATTTGACTGACGCACACACGCACACACAGGGCTAGCAACCTGAACGCTGAAAGGTTTACTGAGAATAAGAAGGCTCTAACATTTAGGTGCCACCCCTCAAAAGACGAAATTGGTTTGTATGTATGTATGTATATATGTATGTATATATGTATGTCTTCACTGTATTTATAATTAGGCTAAAAAAATGACGGATATACTCTTTATGTAATGTGATGCATACAGCTAGACACTTTCGTAATATTGCCCAAGGAAATAAAATTTCGCAGTCAGGAAGAACAGACGCTTTCTTTGCCAAATGTCGTAAGGGTTCTTATCTCGCAACAAAGAAACCTTGGTTTTGTCAATAAACTCTGACCAGAATAGAAATTGACTGTTTTGCATGATATATCCGCTGTAATAAACTCCAAGTGAACTGTAATGAATGTCATAAAACGCTTATCTTTGATGATTTTTTTTTCCTTTTCATAAACGAAAAATTGAAAGTTTATGAGAGAAGTCATACAACGTGTTTACATACTGCCTTATAAAGCATAAGCTCTCCTAGCGTTCAAGTAGTTTATCTTTTTAAAAGCAGAATATTGGTACCAAGTACATTAGATACGAAAAATACACTAATATGTAGCACTACAGAAAAATGAATTAAATTATAAAAATGCCGAATCTTGCTCTGTTAACGGAAATGTCAAACTCCTAGATATGTATTCAACTCAATACGTATCTACCAGCAAGGACTTTTTCCGGTTTAGGACTGGGGCTTGCTCACAGCTGCAAGGAAATTGCTTGTTTTCTAACGACTTAGGCGATTTGTAATAAAAGGATTTTTAGTTTACTGTAAAAGAAAACTGTTGTGCCGGCTTTGTCTGTCCGTCCACATTTTACTTTGTCTGCACTTTTTTCAGTCCGCATTTTACTGTCCGCCCTCAGATCTTAAAAACTACTGAGGCTAGAGGCCTGCCAATTGATATGTTGATCATCCACCTTCCAAACATCAGAATACCAAATTGCAGCCCTCTAGCCTCAGTAGTTTTTATTTTATTTAAAGTTAAAGTTAGCCATAATCGTACTTCTGGCAACGATATAAGATAGGCCACCACCGGGCCGTGGTTAAAGTTCCATGGGCCGCTGCTCATAGAGCATTATACCGAGACCACCGAAAGATGGATCTATTTTCAGTGGCCTTGATTACATGCTGTAGCGTCTGTACAGAAAACTCGATCGCGCCGAAGAAACTTCGGAGCATTTTATACTAGTTATTTGAGAAAGGAAGAAAAGTACGAAGAAAACATATATAAGGGAAATGTTAACGCAATGAAATTCACACTCTCCCATAGCGCCACTCCAGACCAATAAACCGGGAAGGTTAACTGGTAACTCCCATTAAGCCTTACCGACACTCCACTAGAGTAGTCGAGTGAGTCATCGTCACCACACAACAAAGAGATAAGGATCTAGGCTGGCGGTGGCTATTAAAGCCTCACAAAGACCACTGGTAAATGTATGACCGAAACTAGGAGATGCGAGGGAAATGGGTCAGTTTATGGGGTGTTAAAATTTACCTATAGATGTGTCCAACGTATATTTGAATAAGTTCTAATCACGCATTTGAATTTCATCCATCCATACTTATTATTTTTTTATTATCACTGCTAATGTATTTGGATATCTCCGTAAAAAAATATATGAATTGCAGAAACAATTGCGACCACGCAAAGAAGATTGTTACAAAACATTAGAAACAAAGCGATGTGAAAGCATTACAAACAAAAGACATTGCAACAGTTCTCATTTATGAAGATGAAGATAGTGTATTACGTATTCTTGATTGTTCAACTTCAGACTGGCAATAATACCTTCGCTATATCATTAAAAGAGGATTGCTTCATCGTCAGTCACAGGAACGAAATCCGGTTACATTGTTTAGCTCCAGAATCTCCCAGCATAATGCAGCTTATTTGTAGTCCTTACAGTGATCTCTCTCTCTCTCTCTCTCTCTCTCTCTCTCTCTCTCTCTCTCTCTCTCTCTTCGTTGTCACTCGACTGTCTTTCTTCTTGCAATATAGGTGTGCCCTCCATTCTGTATTCCAGTGCTTCTCTATCAGTTTTAATCATTTTATGACGATTGTAATTTTTTATTTTCGTTTTTTGTCTGAGTCATTTTAATGACTAAATTTGTTTGTTTTTTAGCCTTGAAAAGGGGACTTGTGGCACAGAAACATATATATATATATATGTACTAGCTGACCAACCCGGCGCTGCCTTGAAAAAATCTGAATGACAACGTACGGGTAGGCCATTTAAAACCCTGAATAACAGTCTACGGCAGTGGAGGGCAGAGGGTAGGGGGAGGGGGGGGAATAGGGTAGAAGGAGGGGAAAAGGGGTAAGAAGTGAGAAGATAGGAGGAGGGGGAGGGAAAATGTATGGGAAGCGGAGGGGAAGGTGGAATGGAGGGGGGAGGAGGATTGGATGGTGAATGGAAGGGGAGGGAAGGGACGATTACGTGTCTGTGTATTTGTGTGTTGGGGGGGGGGGGGAGGTCTGTCTCCCTTTCAACAGTAGACGGACCTTTTATCAATCACGTGAAATTCACTGCACAACAAATCGAAGGAGATTGCTTCTAGATATGATGATGGTTAGTTAAGGAGCTCGTAGTAGTTGTACTGGTTCATTGTCTTAAGATGAACACAAAAAAAAAAAAAAAAATTAATTTCTTCGCGAGTAATTTTTTAATGAGGGGGTAGATCTGTCACAGAAGCATTTGGTGTACTAATACGCATGCGTGGATGGTGATGAATTAGTTCTTGATCCCTAAAGTTATGCCTGTAACAACCAGTTTTTTTTTTGTGAATTAAGTACTTAGATATGATGATGGTAATACCACAAGGTACTTAAGAATTTGTATTTTATTGGCAGGGTATGAATAGATATGTTTGGCTTCAGATGAACGCGGACAAAAATGAGGTAATTTCGACGCGAGTAGATTTTAATGAGCGGGTTAGCCTGTCACAAAAACATTTGGCCTGTTACTATTTTTTTTCCATGGCGAGAATTGTAAGGTCTGACTGGTGTGGTGAGAGAAGTTATATTTTGAATTACATTGATTATGAATGAATGAAAGTAATTCTAATGGTCAAACACATCTGTTTAATTTTTTGGATGTACTAAACTGATTGTAGGGGTTTGCTGTGGGAGAAGTTTAATGAAATCATACGTCTGACGGCTCCTGGAAAAAAAAGTGGAGCGTCAGGAGAAAAATGAGAATTAACCCAGAGAGCACTGAAGGAAAATGTGAAAGCACTAAGGAAAAGGTGGCGTAAAAGCGAATTTTCATTAGTTTTGTCTGTGTTTGTACGTCTGTCACGGGTTAGGGGTCTGATTTTGAATTGGAAGCCTTCCTGGAGTAACATAGAGGCCGTGTGCAAAATTTTGTCTGGGTCTGTCAAGCAGTTCGGATTTCTATAGAATACAAACTAATATACAAACATTCACTTTGTATATAAATGTACACACATACATATATATACAAATATATATATAAGTTAAGTTAAAGTCCTCCTGGGCCTCTGTAGACTCATAGGGCAGGCGCTGATCTCCTGTTTCTTAGGCTGACAGCCAGTAGGGGAACAGGTCCCAATGCCTATGACACGTGGCCAGTGTGTCGCTAGGCACGCTGTTTAACTCCCCAGCCCAGTGGCTGGTACCAATTCTCCTACTGAACCTCAGGTTTTTTCAGAAGGTTAGGTTGACGGGCTGCCGGATTTTATATATATACATATATATACATATATATATATATATATATATATATATATATATATATATATATATATATATATATATATATATATATATATATACACGTGTGTGTGTGATCGTGTTTAAATGAGAAAATAGATATAAGTTAATGCATGGATGTCATTTAGTGTAGCAGTGCCGAAGATTTATGTCATCTTTACTTCGTCCAAGCTTATCACTGCCTTTCATCATTTATAAAAAAAATTGTTAGGGTGCATGAATTCATTACAGCAGCGCGCCGCACACACAACGAAAAATTCTCTTTAAAAAAGATCCCTCCATAAATGGAACAGTATTCAGAAATACCATTCCGTTGCCCACGCGATTTGAGAATTGTGGCAGACAGCGAAAAATGCTTCTCGGCAAACTGCATGCAAATTGATTTGGCCTCCAAATCAAGCATGATGGATCGGTGGTATTTTCCAATCCATGAGCGTTATATGTGTACGAAAGTGGTTGTAATCTTATGGTCTATTCGGACGAAGTAGAAGCCAGTTCTTTTGCTCAATAGTTTTTGTAAGTGATTTGGTTCAAATAGTTTCCATTAAATTCGATTGTAAGAGTGACATGTGTGATATCAATGTCAGATTGAATTAAAATCCTAGAGTCTCGTCAGTTTGTACATAAAATGAGGTCTTCACTGATATATGCAATTGTTAAAGCGTTTTTTGTTGTCATTATTATTATGTGAAGATTGGCGATAAGTAACAACGATTAAAGTATATACGCTTTCTTTTCTTACCTGTTTTTATACTGACAAAGTATTGGTGATTGTGAGGCAAGCCTAATATCTTTGATATATAAAGTAATGATTGAACTACCAATCACGGCAGAAAATTAGAAATTTCATTAGCAAGGTAATTAAGGTGTGTGTTAATTATTAGGTTCACCGGTGCCTTTGTAATTAATAGATTTTTCAGGACTCCTGCCAAAGCTCATTAAGTCTTATTAAAGGGACATAAAAACTGAAATAAGTTCAGCAGGATAGAAAAGATTCAATATATTAAAGGCGAGCGAAAACATTTCACATTTTGACAATACTGGTAAAATGACTCACCAGTTTTGTAAATCTAATAATTACTCTCCTGTCGTTTCATAGCATTTCCTTGCTTTAACAGTTCCTCACTGGACGGGTGGATATCGCTCTCGGCTAGCACTCTGCTGTTCCCGCGATCGATTCTCCGACCGGCCAATGAAGAATTAGAGGAATTTATTTCTGGTGATAGAAATTCATTTCTCGTCGTAATGTGATTCGGATTCCACAATAAACTGTAGGTCCCGTTGCTAGGTAACCAGTTGGTTCTTAGCCACGTAGAATAAATCTAATCCTTCGGGCCAGCCCTAGGAGAACTGTTAATCAGCTCAGTGGTCTGGTTAAACTAAGGTATACTTAATTTCTTCTTGCTTTTACAGAACCGTATTTTTCACTCATTTCTGGAATTTTATTTAACACCTGGAGTTTCTCCATGCCTCTCTATTAGGTACTTGCTAGTTAGTCCTCTGGACAATAAAGAATTGCATATTTCAGTGCAAATGTTTTTTACTCCTGGCTTCATGAACTCCTCAGATTGACCTTTTGTAAATCCTGATTTATTGCTAAGTTGATTTGGAGAGATTGAAAAACCACGTAATCATTTCTCACCAGTAAAATTGGGACAGGTGAAACTCAGCTTGCGGGTTCTAGGTCCTAACACATACGATTATGATAATGGAACACAAAAGGATACTTGCTCCAAAATCTCCCATTTGAGCTGTTGGTTTATCAGTATGATAACATTTAAGACGTTCTATGTATATTAAAAGTAAGAACGAAGAGCATTAATTAGTTTTAAGTCGTTAACACTTTCACTACACATATTTATTTACATTAGTGTATAAAAGTAAGCAACATTGGTTCAAATTAGTACTTGGCTGGATGACATGGTGTGATTAATATGCACTTAAATTCCAGTGATCCATTTTCTCTCTCTCTCTCTCTCTCTCTCTCTCTCTCTCTCTCTCTCTCTCTATATATATATATATATATATATATATATATATATATATATATATATATATATATATATATATATATATATATATATATATGTGTGTGTGTGTGTGTGTGTGTGTGTGTGTGCTAATGCAAAACAAAAACTTCAATGTTTTCGCGTTTTCTGGTAAAGATGAGCTGTGAAGAACGCTTGACGGCACTCAACATTTGTCAGGTGTCGATGAGTACTCACATGACGCTTCCAAGTGTATATGACGAAACGAGTTACGAGAGCTTCTAAGTTTTGAGCAAGTCTGACAACAACGGAAACTCGTCCGAGTGAGAGAAAAAAAAAAAATCTTGTTTTTTGTAATTGTGACATGAGAAAGTTTTATCTGTGGATTTTTGATGGTACGGTTTGTGTGTAGGGAATTTTTTGTCTGTATGCATACAATTGCAAAGACAACTCTGAGAGTTCATCAGATAAACCGGGGTCATTTGGAAGGGAGAATCCGATTTACCTCTCCGACGCATCCCTCAGCGAAAAGGGTCGAGATGAAGAGTGAATCCAAACCCATAACGAAACACGACGCCTCTCTACAGTGCAAGATGGCTTTAAGAGACTAAGAAATTGGAACAGGGCGATTATAAAATACAGAGTAAGATAGTATTACACTTTCACTGAACCTTGGAACCCAAGGATTACTCTTTCCCCACCCCCCTAAAAAAGGTTTAAAGAAGCTATCTGATATCTTCCCATAAATAGCAGTTTTCAAATTACGCAGGTATATTAATTTCATATATAAGTATGTGCATGTGTACGTATGTATATATTGCTAATACCTTTCAGTATATCGGATTTCAAAGCTAGATGGGATCAGTGACATAAAATATAGCGAAGGCGTCGTCGTATATCATGGAAGCTGTATCAGTAGTTTGTTGCCGTAAGCTCTTGTCACAAAAAAAATATTTTGGGATAATAGTTCGATCCATCAATATCGCTGATTTTAGACAACAGGTAATGTTAAATTTGCTTTCCCAGTGTTCTTAATATCTGGTATCTCGCTGATTGTGATTTTCATCTTCAGATATCGTCCTTCAGACGATTCATATACACATTATATGCTACGGAAGTGCTACATTGACTGTTCTATTTGCAGTTTGTCTAAAATAGTGTTGCTAACCTTATTGTTACCGAATTCGAATCTACGTGTGAAACTTTTAAAGAGTATTCAGTTTCTGGGCCACAATATCTGAGATGATGTTATTTTGAATTTCGATATTAATTGTTCCTGTTTTACTCTGTGCATATATATATATATATATATATATATATATATATATATATATATATATATATATATATATATATATATATATATATATAATGAAATTTTATCACCGTAATATACATACAATCATAAAGCTACAAATGTCGTTTAACATCCAATTGACGCTACTTCGCGAATATCCCCGATGGGAAATTATCACCGAATTGGAATTTTTTAAGTGATAAATGGATATTTATCACTGAAAAATTCCCCTTCGGTGATAATTCTAATCGGGGATATTTCAAGTAGCGTCAATTGATATTAAACATATATATATATATATATATATATATATATATATATATATATATATATATATATATATATATATATATATATATATATATATATATATATATATATATACACTAAGAGAGGATGATGGCTAGATTTACCCAGAACGACGCGTAAAGTAAATAGATCAAACTGAATTAAGAAAGGAAGAAAAGAAAAGGTGAACGAGGACTTCAAGGGGAATAAAAAGTTGTCCTAAAAGGGATTAAATGCAGAGAAAAAGGTTGGTGAGGAAATGAATGCAGGATAAAAGACGCAAATTGAGAGACGCTCTCTGAGGAGACAGGAGAACTAAGAATAGGGAGTGATTATTTTGACGGTTTGACGAATGGAGATGGAAGTGTGGAAAAGCTAATTGATGCGAAAGTGGAAGGAATAGTGGAACCATTTATATATATATATATATATATATATATATATATATATATATATATATATATATATATATATAATCTTCTTCTTTCTCTGTATCTTTTCCCACTTCTATGTGGGGTCGATGGGTCTGACAGCTTTCCTCCAGCTGGCTCGGTCAAACGCACCGTCCTCTGACAATTGTTTGTCTCTCAGATCTTCTTTAACTACATCCATCCACCTTCCCTTTGGTCTTCCTCTTGCTCTCCCATCAGGCACCTCCATCTGCACATATATATATATATATATATATATATATATATATATATATATATATAATACTGTATATATATATATATATATATATATATATATATATTACTCAAGGATTTATTTTATGTTAGTAACTCCTTTATGCTTTTCAATTCTAGTTTTGCCAAAGAAACGGAAGCGTTTTGTTAATTCATTGTGCATTGAATAATATGCACCTGTGATTTCCATCATGCGTTGTTTTAATATATTTTTCTTATCTTCTATAAAATTTCCTGACCGTCTCCTCCATTTGGAAAAACGACTCTGTTCAAGGTCTTATCGAAAATTAAGTATGAATGAATGAGGTTGAACCAAGACCTCTATCCATCTCACACACTTTTCAAAAGGCGCTTCAGCCCATAAATAATACTGACACGTCAAATACACTTCGATCGTGTTATTGAAATTATAAACAAGTTGTCTCTCTATTGCAGAGAGGACATGCATAATATAAACATTCTTTAAGAATGTGCACTCGTTCAAAACACAGTGACAGTGCCCGCTTATAATTTAAACACACGGTGCCTCATTAGGATCTGAGATATTTCAAAATGCATTTTTTAAATTTTTCAGAGTGCAGTTATTGCTTGTGCACTCAGTTTGCAATGTCTTTCATTCGGCATATGAAGTGATACATGTGTTATTAATTATGGAAACAATTTCTCAAACCACAATTCGTAATATCCAGGATGTCTCACGAGAGATTCATAATCCGTTTCGTTAAAACTTCTTCCGAAAATTATATTGCTCTCATCCTTTACTGAGTATTGTGCAAACTCACCGTCTGGCAAGAGATTTCGCAATTTCATTAAAACTTTGCCTGATTTGATTATTGCCAATGCATTGATTCAAATGCCTGATTTGATTATTGCCAATGCAATGATTCAAAGATGCTGAAGAACACACGCGCCGAAATGCAAGCACACACACACACATACACACACACACATACACACACATTGAATTTCTTTCTATAATTCACATGTATAAATTTTAGTGAAAGAAATTTCAGACCCAAAATTGGTAACTTATAGAGTTTGTTAACATGAATATCTAAGTGAAATTAAGAACAATACTTTATAAAGACTTAAGTTCAAAAAATTATTTAAAAATAATCTTTATTCGTTTGAAATGATCTAAACCTATACCTTGTAAAGGGGTGTCCAATATACTAATGAAAGAATAAGTCTGTTTCGGAAATCCCCCCCCCCAAATATATATATAATAATAATAATCTCCGATCCCAGAGGTTATCACCTTCTACGTTCCTCCAAAATAATAATAATAATTCATTTCTGACAAATTATAAAGTAACAATGAAAATATTCCAAGTTAGTGAAATGAAATAAATTTCATAAAATAGCTTCGAAACATCACAGTGGATGTGGACAATATATACGATCTCACGTCCCTGTGTCTTCAGAAGGCAATAGGGAGTGATGATGGACAGTGTCTTTTGCTGGAGTGACAAACTGGTCGACGCGGACTGCTTCTGAATGTCAGGGAGAAGAACTTGTTAACAACCTTATACACACACACATATATGTTTGTATGTATGTATGTATGTACACACACACACACACACACATATATATATATATATATATATATATATATATATATATACATATATATATATATATATAATTATATATATATATATATATATATATATATATATATATATATATATGTATATATATATATATATATATATATATATATATGTATGTATATATATATATATATATATATATATATATATATATATATATATATATATATATATATATATACATATACATATACATATAAAACTAATCTCTCTAAAGATTCTGGCAGATCGTAAGATCAAGGATCGAGATTGAGTAACGGCTGACTACGGACTATCTCTTTCAGTCCTCCTTAATTCTTGGTGAAGAAATATGATGTCCATGGTAGCAGAATCCCAAAACCCTCTTGGAAATATTCAGAGGTTATTTTGTTCTATCATTAGCCAGGTTAACAGAAGGCTTCTCTGAAAATACATCGAGTGACTGATTCTTGCTGACATGTCAGTTCAAATTACTGTACTTATGTTGTTGAAGATAGTAGAATTTCGGTGTCCGTACGTGACTGAAAGTTCATGCTGTCGAGACCGGGACTTCATTCACACTGGTGGTCCTGGTGAGCAAAAGGACTGGCACTCCTTGGGTTTGGGATGATTTTTTAGGGCTTTAAAGTTTGAGATACAAACAAGGGTCAGGTGTTACCTAATCTCGACCCTGTGGCCTGTCATACGAAATATTCCTCAACTTCAGTGACGTGCATGTGTGAGTGTGTGTGTTCATATATATATATATATATATATATATATATATATATATATATATATATATATATATATATATATATATATGTGTGTGTGTGTGTGTGTGTGTGTATTTATATATATACATATTTATATGTGTGTCTGTAGGTATGTATGCATTAGTTTATGCCTAATTATACACATGGCTTGGTGAAGTATCATTTACTGATGGAAGCCGTACATAAATAAAGAAAATATTCTAGAAAGATGGGTGCTTTCAGGCGAGAAAAGCCGTAGCTGCAGAAATGCCCATATCATCTAAGATATGAGTGGGTGTATAAGTGTAAATGATCCAGAATTTGGAAGAGGTTGACGAACTTTATGAGCTTTCGTGCAGGTGCATGCGTCGGCTAATGCTGCGGAATCTCTCTCTCTCTCTCTCTCTCTCTCTCTCTCTCTCTCTCTCTCTCTCTCTCTCTCTCTCTCTCTCTCTCTCTCCATGTGATCATCATTCTGGAAGTGGCATACGGGCACACGCGCACATTCTCAGTAACCGAACGTTTAAGGTTTTACCGCCTCTCTCTCTCTCTCTCTCTCTCTCTCTCTCTCTCTCTCTCTCTCTCT
The DNA here is from genome assembly GCF_040412425.1 of Macrobrachium rosenbergii. Lineage (NCBI taxonomy): Eukaryota > Metazoa > Arthropoda > Malacostraca > Decapoda > Palaemonidae > Macrobrachium > Macrobrachium rosenbergii. The sequence continues at coordinate 32,765,209 of NC_089759.1, forward strand.
CTCTCTCTCTCTCTCTCTCTCTCTCTTTGACATGCAAATGATTTCAATCCAAAGATAACCGACCAGGGAATATCCAATTTTACAAAGGACATAATACCTCAATTTCCGGGAATTGACATCAAGCGAAACTTGGGACAGTGGCTTTGCCTGTTAATATTCTGAGAATTTTAGATTCCAGTTATGATCCTCCTGTATATCATTTGGTTTTCAATCATCGTTTTATCATTTCATGTTGACGTTAAGGCCTACAGTTACAATATTTCTCACATATTCGGGTTGTTCGTTCTTTTGTCTTTCTCCTCGGTAGAATTGAAGCAAGATAAACCTGTTTCGTCAGTGATTAAATTCAGTTGCTAGCTTCAGCCTTTGTTCCTCTTTCTGTTCTTCGCCAGGTGACCTCTCTTTTTCTTTTTCAGCCGTACTTTATATTCACGCTCTTCCATCTTTATATATAAAAATGGATGTATGTGTGGGTATGTATGTTTGTATGTTCGAGCACAACTCTGAAACGCATTGGTGTTCATATGACTTACGATCTGGAAAAGAATAATTTTGGGGGTAAGACATCACTAGTACCAAAGGGCACCAAATGGGGTGAGGGTAGGAAGGGCTCGTCAGAAACGGGGCCGGTTCTGCCTGTAGACTTAGTAACTAGATAACTTCACGGGTTTATCATACCTCTGTTCGGTATGCATATGAATTACTATATGGAAAAGAATACTTTGGGTTGTAAGACACCACTGGCACCAAAGGAGGTGGGGGTGGGAAGGGGGTGACACGTAAAAACACCGGAAATGACAGATTTTAGTGTCTGATCCATAGTTTTCAAGGTCGCTGAGATGAATAGTGACACTCTCGATGCCCTTTGAGTCCAAGTTCAGCCCCGATAGGAATGGGAGATGAGAAGGAGTGAAATACAAAATATCAAAAATGTTGGGCAATGTAATTGAAGTAACTATCTTAAAAGGAACGGGAGACAGTAGAGAGAGAGAGTAGAGGGGGTGTTAAGGAGAAGAGAGAGAGAGAGAGAGTTTATCGGTTGTCATTCAGAGCTTTCCTGGGCAGCTCTGGGTCGATCAGCTAGTACGTTTATAAAGTTTCTTTTCTCTATCCTCAATCAGAACTGTATTATCAACAAAAAATCAAATATTAAACGTTCCGATAATGAATAAATTTCTTGATTACATTTACAAGCCATTCTCACCTTCTCTCTCCAGCTTCAGTTTCTATCTATGTTAACCTCCTCTTCAACTAAATAATGAACGGATGTATCTACAACCTCTCCTCTCATCACCAACTTGCTCTTCTTTCTTCTTACTAACACAAATCTTTTTTTTTTTTTTCACCGTTCTCTCTACCTGAAGTATGTTTTTGCATTTTCTCGACGGAAATGTAAATCTCCGAACATACAATCCCTTTCCAAGCAAGTTTATAAAAGTCTGTGCCTA
>NC_089759.1:32769156-32794156 GCF_040412425.1 Macrobrachium rosenbergii
ATTTTTACGTCGTATTTTCGTCTTAAGTGCAGTGTTGAAAGGAAAACTGAAATCATTAATAAAGATAAAAATTACAAATAAGATTTATTTCACCTCTCATTGGGTTGTAAACTTCTTTTTATTTTCATCGGTAATAGATTTTAGAGCAAAATGTCCAATCAGTGTTCTCTCTCGGTTACATCACTGAACAACACATTTCCCAGTTATACTCACCAATAGAAGGAAACCCACAATAATAAAAATGATTTGAAGAAAAGTTATTTACGAACTGAAAATACGAATTCCGGAAATCGTGGGGAAACTTAGGTAATCTAATTATCTCAGTTTATTCCAGATTTCAAAACTTTCCTACAAAGTAATTGAACACCAGCGGAAGAACGCCAGATAATTGTTTATTACATAAAACTTTCTATTTTTTTTTCTTTCTTAAACCTGAAACCACAATTTTCTTTTGTTTATAATTGATAATTGTTTATAATTGTTTTGTTTATAATTTATAATTGTTTTGTTTATAATTGATTTTATGTGAACATGTCGAGTTCGACATGTTCACATAAAAAAACTGACATAATCCGCTAATTTTTAAATTTATGACTATTCATTTATTTATATTTGTACTACTTAATATGTTTAAATAGTACAGTTGTACTATTTACAACTATTAGCAAAATGTAGGGGCATTGGGAAACAGCTTAAAGAAAAATGACATCATTCCCGTCGACTTTAAAAAATGGGTAAACAACTTGGACTAATGGCAAATATTAAACGCAAATATATATTACTGTATTTACTTTATTATTAAGTACTTTATGTAGTTAGAGAAAATAAATGCTATTCTGTTATTCAAGGAAAAAGTTAAGTATACCTTAATTTAACCAGGCCACTGAGCTGATTAACAGCTCTCCTAGGGCTGGCCCAGAGGATCAGATTGATTTTATGTTGCTAAGAACCAATTGGTTACCTAGCAACGGGACCTACAGCTTATTGCGGATCCGAACCACATTATAACGAGAAATGAATTTCTATCACCAGAAATAAACTCTTCTAATTCTTCATTGGCCGGTCGGAGAATCGAACGCGGGACCAGCAGAGTGCTAGCCGAGAACGATACCCAACCGTCCAATGAGGAACTATTCAAGCAAATGAATATAAAGTAACGTAATTATTTCTAAGTAGCGTGAGAAGCAACGACATATGAAAAAAAATCTTCTAAATTTCGTGCTGCAGGAAAGAAAAAGGCCCCACAATGAAATCACTTGCGTATTCAAATCATTCCTCGCATGAAGGCACTCGCTATGATGGATGTCGGCCGAGTAATAAGAAACTGTCAGTCAACCTGATGGGAAAGGAAAATCATTCCCACCTTTTTTTACTTCGACTTTTATTTACCTTACTGGAATGGCCTGAAAGGGATGGTTTTCCTTTTTGTTTTAACACATTCTCACAAATAAACAAATGTCCAAAGAAATGTTTCTTTTTTGAAGAGAAGGAATTCATTAACACGAGTATATACAAGCACCACAAAATGACACTGATAGAAAGAGGGTTACGATATGATACAGTGGTTTGTGATTTTACTTACACCATTTTATACTTTCAAATATGAAGCCTGATAAATACCCTCTGACGTAAAATTAGCTCCAACTTAGGAATAATTTACATCCAAATGGTATTCTATATGATAAGCGTAGATATTTCATCAGGAGTTAACCCATTCATTTCTGTCGTAGAATGTCAGTGCCAGAAACATTATGCACTCAATCCTCAAGAGACGATAGAACATAGGCGTATACACTAATAAGACTTTAAAGGGGCTCTCCCTTTCAGACCCAGATGCATAATTACTGTTAATGATATTCAAAGCCGGAAACAATCATTATGTGGGATTTTGGTCAAATCGAAAAAATTCTGTAAATTGTATGTGGGTTTGTAGCAGCTTATGAACACACACCAAAGGCGTGTGTGTGTTTGTGTTTGTGTTTGTGTAATATATATATATATATATATATATATATATATATATATATATATATATATATGTTACATATATACTTACCCGTATATTTGCTTGACTCGTTAAGATCCAGAGTAATAAAATTACCAAAATGAGCAATGTAAGTAAATAAATTATTTTATTTTATGCTAAGAAATAATTTAAAATCATATATACAGTATATAAATATATATATACGTGTATGTATGTATGTATATAATAGATATTATTTGAACTAATTATTTCTTAGCATAAAATATAAAAATCAATATGTAGTCACATTGCTCATTTTGGTAACCTGTATTACTTTCGATCTTAAATAGCCAAGTAAATATATATGGACAGTGTGTATATGTATATGTATATATATATATATATATATATATATATATATATATATATATATATATATATATATATATATATATATATATTGTACATACATACGTACATACATACATGAAAAAGTTTTTCGAAAGAGTATCTATGGTAAGATTTCATTTTTTTATCTATAAATACAAACCTTTACGCGGAGGTTTCTACTCTCCATAGGGATGCGAGTCGACGTTGCACTATGGAACAAAAAGCAATTTACGCAGAAAAATTCTCCAGAGAATGAAACTATGCATATATAAATCAACAATAGGAAGTTTTTATAAATTTTATAAATTTTTCACAAAATAAAAGTTTCATCGTAATTAAAACATGAATGTTTAAATAAGCTCAATTAAATGGAATTTATTCAGAATAATAGCACTAACAGTATAAATAAGTGAAACAATTAGGTAACCGAAGAAAATGTTTCAGTAACTAGCGATTAATTCTGCCAACGAAGCTCATACTTCGAATATTAAATAGTATTCTAGTACTCAGGTAGCTTGAAGCCTAAGCAAACCTCACCTTCATAGTGTAAAGAGAAATGACCTTTCCCACGAATAATAGTAGTAAATATTAAACCTTAAATTTCCTTTTAGAAGTGTTCTGCAAATGAACAATTTTTTTTCTGACTTGGAGCAAGTAATTTCCTCTGTGGAGCCCGTTTTATCCGAGAAAATGCAGCCTTTACCATTTGAAAAAAGTAGTGACTTAACGTGAAAAATCTCTCCAGTTGGTATTAGGTTTGCTTCCAAAAGGTCAAAGGTTAAAGGAACAACATTAATTAGTTTTTGAATTGCTGTCTCTGTACAGGTAGCCTAGTATATTATATATATATATATATATATATATATATATATATATATATATATATATATATATATATATATATATATATATATATATATATATATATATATATATATATATATATATATATATATATATATATATATATATATATATATATAAATATATATATATATATATATATATATATATATATATATATATATATATATATATATATATATATATATATATATATATATATATATATATATATATTGTACTAGACTGTCTGTCCGGAGGCAGCAATTCAAAACTAATTAATGTTGTTCTTTTAACCTTTGACCTTTTGGAAGCAAACCTAATACCAACTGGGGGGATTTTCCACGCTAAGGGGAACTACATTTCTCAAACGGTAAAGGATGCATTTTCTCTGATGAATCAGGCCTCGTATAAAACCAATTCCCTGATAGTGAACTGCCTCCGAGCAAATAAAGTAATTATTACAATATGTATGCTCAGATTGCTGACTCATAGATGAGCCCCTTGTATGGAAAACTTACTCAAAATTAATTCCTCCATACATTTGCGCAAAAAACCAATTCAATTCCCTGATAGTGAATTGCCTCAGAGTAAATAAAGTAATTATTACAATATGCATGCTCAGGTTGATGATTCATAGATGAGCCCCTTGTACGGAAAACTTACTCAAAATTAACTCCCCCATACATTTGCGCGAAAGCTTCATCAGTAGCGGCTGGAACACCCCCACACTTGCTGTAGCATTCGTTTTTTTTTTTTTTTTTTTTTTTTTTTGCACGCATTCTCTATTTTGGCGGATGTTGAGGACCTTCCTTTCCTGTAACTCCTTCCAGATATAAAACCGGCAATTTTTTTTGGCCATTCCTCTTTTTTTTTTTTTTCTACTCCAAACGAAGTCGATTGTATACTGTTCATCAGCTTATCATCATCCTTCACTCTTCTCATATGGGTAAACCATCACTAATTACTCTTCTGGACATTTTCACTGATGCCAATCCTTTGAATATTCAGTTTATATATTGCCACATTTATCACCCCCTCAATTTTCATGACACCTATACTCTTTAGGCAAGTCATCTCTACAGATTCCATTTATTTTCTTTTCATCTGAATTCAACATCTACTCTCCACTTTCAGAAGTGAGCTCTTTTATCAGTTCCTTCATGAATTCCAGCGCTATCCTCTATAAATACATCAAGTTTCCTCTCAGTCATTACACTCATCATACTACATTCCTTGACTTATTCTCTTATCTTACCATGAGTCAGAATATTCATTCCTGAATATACCCAAGAACCGCATTTTTGCCTACATTGACTCTCAACATTCTACGCTTAGAAATATTTTCAGGCTCGTTCAGTAGTTTCTGCAGTTCCTCCCCATTCAAGGCCAATCTGCACCTACTATTTCCCTTCCTCTGATTCTCTCCTTTTCATCAAAACGACATCAAACATAGAGTGAACCTACCTTCCCCTAAGGATAATAATAATTACATATACTGTATGTGATGGATTTTGTAGGAATATTGTACTTGAGTCAAAATAAAACAATTAGCAATATCGTGAAGCCCTTTTAGAGTTTTGATTGACATGCTGGAATACATCAGATTAAAGCAATGACCCCCTAATTTACAATGTGCTCACACGTTTTAGAGGCCGGTTTGCTGAAAGAGATAAGTGGATATAGCTTCGCATCTCAACAGGATTCAAATATTAACATCGTCAAAATAACCGTAATAACGTGAATACTGAGAGCCTGTCAGTCTTGGAGCTTGCGTGTTTGCGTTCACAAAAAAGCGACTCCACACATAAAGAGTAAACGTATAATGACCTTCCAGTAAGAGATACTAACGTTTGGTGAACCATCCGATTCCTTCTGGTCCTCAGAGTAGAAGGCTTACAGGAGAGACTTCGAGTGTTTTTATACTGAACGTTGTAAATTTTGCTCTATCATTATGTGGCCTTTCACCCATGGAGTAGATATATCTCGCCATGTCGATTTTTCCATTCAATCGAAGTTTTACTTATCCCGTGCATTCATTGTAGCATTTTGTATAACTCGGTACATTTACATATTATAGCAGTTCATAAAACTGCAGTTTAGCAAGTGAAAACACTACAGATCTCCAGGAGAGAAAACAAAAGAAATACGATTATTCAAATGCACGTGCACTAAAAATACTTTACGTCTACGAGGCAGTGAGATAAAACAAAATATTGTGCACCTCCACATAAAGAGAATCTTTTATTCGTTGTTTTTCTGTTTGATCTGAATTATGTGACAAGCATATTGCGAGGAAATCTCAGAGGTGGGCACAAAAACTTTTCATTTGGGACTATAAAGCCTCTGTTTTTAAGCCGTCGCTTTCCTCTCTGTTGTCTTTTGGGAAATAAATGTTCCCCCATCTTTTCGTTTTGTCGTGAAGATGTTATAGAATTCACATATAATTTTGTACATGAGTGAATTGTGCGTTGATGTCCCTAACAAAACTTCACATATAACTTTGCAAGTAAATGAATTGTACTTTAATGTCCCTAATGAAGAAATACGTGAAACAAATATCAACTTAAACATTGAGAACCGTGAGTGGTACTCATCTTATAATATTCTTCATCAAAATACTCTCATCGTTTTTTAGATTAGCAAACGATGTATATATGTGTAGGGAAGTTTCCGTACACACCCACACACACACACACACACACACACACACACACACACACATATATATATATATATATATATATATATATATATATATATACATACACACATACATATACACGCACATACATAATAAGAAATACATTACATTATATAAGTAGGTCCGTAGCAACTTTAAATGCATGATACAAGCGACTGATATTGAAAATGCATATTCTTCCCAAAGGCAGAGTTAATTAAATTTACATATTACATTTACATAGTACAGAAGTCATAAAACTGCATTTTAGAAAGTGAAAATACTTAAGATTTACAGGAAAGAAAAGAAGTGGATTACGATTATTCAAATGATTTTTAAAAATACTTTACGAGGCAGTGAGATTTAGCAAAATACAATACGAGTCTCCATAAAAACAATTTATTTGTTGTTCCCCTGTTCGATCTAAATTATAAATAAATCTTTTTATACACATATATATTATATATTATATATATTTATTTATTTATTTATTTATGAGAGTGTGTACAAGTTTGTATGTGTGCATGTGCGTGTTTGGTTGTTTGTGAAATATTTTGCTCACCAATCACTACCATCAGAATGAGAATAGTAATTTTTTAAAATATTTATTGAGAAACGGTGTATACAATGTTTCATATTCGAATTCAGTTTTATTACCTGAATAGAGGGTAAATTCAGTTCATGTCCATACATTGCCATAACATGATGTTAGTATATTCTTTTGGAGTGAAGATGCCTTATTAAGTTAATGTTCCTTTTGTTGTTTTCTTGTATACAATAATAATAATAATAATAATAATAATAATAATAATAATAATAATAATAATAATAATAATAATATGGCCGTTCTTGACATTATTTATTTGGTGGGTGGGGGAGCGAACCTTGTTGCGCCAAAACCACAAGCTACATCGTGTTTTGACCCTTTTCTAAAGCTATTTGCCAGTATTTAATTCATTTATTGACTACTACATCGATGATGATATAAAAAGGAAGTTTAGCTAGCCGCGAAGTTTTATAAAATTTAACTTCATTATTTTGTGGCTTTATTGCCATATTGCTTTGTATTTTTAAGCAGCAGCTAACTTTCACTATGGTCAGAGAAATGATTAGCTGGCTCAAAGATCTGACGGCACTTTCATTAGTGTCTGGTTAGAAGAAAACTGTAGATGAGATTTTAGTGAATTATATTCAATCAGTGTTCAGGAAATTCAGCTATAATAGCCATGTGACAACTGTAAAAACGCTGCCAGTCTAGGGTTTGATTTTGATCATAAAGACAGCTAAATATCTGTGTGACTAAATAGAAAGTGAACTGGGAAATTACTTCAAAATGTTGTAATGCGGATAGAAGAGAAAAAAGCTCTTCATTGGAGTTTCCGTTTCCGGAGGACAATTATTCTTGGTTATTGAAATTACATATTTCGATATGTATCGCAGTGAATATTGCATGTAATTCAAATGAAAGATGCTTTGATTGTATTTTTAATTTCTGGTAAAAAAATATAGCAAGGACCATTTTTTAAAAATGTCCATCACTTTACTGTTATTCATATTTGTGATATTAAGTGAGTGTTCTTAATTGACTACATTTCCCTAATACAACTGTAAGTTTAATATAACTTGAGTTATCATATTGTGAAATTAAGCACGGAATTTTATTGTCAACAGTTTTACCATATAGATTATATATATGTATATATATATTATATACATACATTATATATATATATATATATATATATATATATATATATATATATATATATATATATATATATATATATATATACATATACATATACATACATATATATATATATACATATACATACATACATATATATATATATATATATATATATATATATATATACTGTATATATATATATATATATATATATATATATATATATATATATATATATAAATTATTCAAAATCTATAATTCAAAAAATCATTATATGGTTCACAACTTTGACATATTTAAGTATGCTAAAATACTTGCGTATGCTAGTAGGGGTGTGGGTGAATGTGCTAATGATTTTGTGCGACTGTAACTTGCGGAAAATAATTAGGTGAAACACAAAGAGAATGCTTCTAATGTGGTATGGTACCCTTCCAACACCTGATAAAATATGGACAGGAGAATTAGTTCTTTTATAAAAGGGACCTCTGTTCAAAGCAGTCATCAGGAGGATCATTTTCTGATATCTAGGAATATAGAATCTGCCGCGCATAAATGCGTAATTGCAGCTGATAGATATATCTAACTCTGAAATCGCTGCCGTATTATTTATATTTTTTCAGCAAACTGCCTTGTATCAAAGGAAGATAAAAAATTGTTATTGCCAAAGTTCCAGATATATAAATATTTGTTGGACATATGTGCACAAACTTCATGTCTTGAAAATAAAAGCATATGCTTAGCGAATCTTCAAATTAAAAAGGATATATTTACAAGGGGATTCTTAAAACCTGCTCATCTATTTTAAGTGAATCAAGTTATTGAGTTGTTTTTATTATTATTTTTATATTTATTAATTATGTTGAATAATTTTCTTTAACCTACTTCTATATTTGTTTAGAAGTTCCAGTCCTTTTTGATGCGGGCCTCACTCTGTTTTATTATATTACTGGCAAGAGGTCCTTTTATTTGAGCGGAACTAAACCTGAACACGGAAAATGAAACATGGTAACTATTTTGAAAGCATAAAAATGAACTTTTGCTAATTTTTCGGTTCTTTGCCGTCTATTCTTATGACATAAATGGATTTCAGTCAAATATTTTTGAGAAAGTGTTAACTAAATCAATTTTACAGAATGAATAAGTAGATCCAAAACTGTATTTGTTTTCAAGATAATCTTATTCTCTGTATTTTCATTCTTATTCGTTTTGCTTTTACTCACTCCATTTCTTGTGTGTAATCCCTCGCAGGCTTACCATAGTCGCTAGCAATCGTCAGACAGAATGAGGGTTAAATAAATGCTCTACGACATTGAAGCCACATCATAAATTGCAAGGAAAAATGTGTAATGTTAATGCTCTAGAAACTGAAACTCGGACCTGTAAATACGAGCTCTTAACACCAGTCGACTCCATCACGCTGCCTCCATACACAAGTATAAATACCGGTTATAACCTGAGTTAGTGTGACTTAGCTGCTATAAAATTCCTTTATAAAGATGCGACAGCTGTTCCTTATGGTTTTCTGGGCCTAACCCATACGCAGAGAGAGAGAGAGAGAGAGAGAGAGAGAGAGAGAGAGAGAGAGAGAGAGAGAGAGAGAGCTTTATCATAGACTATTTGTCCTTTTACCTTAACTACATCCAATAAGCAATAATCATATTTATCGTTGGGTACCTTTTATATAAAATGAATGTTTATCATATAAAAAAATACTATAAGACTTGCTTTTTACTTATGAATAGCTCTATGAAAATGGTTTGACTTTCTCCACTGCTGACAATCTTTTGAACTCCCTTCCTACTCAATTTTCCCGATTCTTGCAAATTTGTAAAGCAAATCAACTCTTCTTTCGAAAATGACGCTATACTTCGGGTTTGGGATAGATAAAGGTATCTATTCGTCGTACCAGTGGCCTATGACTTGAAAGGTTAAGTGGTGTATCTTAAATTCGTCATCATATGCAATTTTTCACCTTAGGGTTTTAGTAGAGCAACATCGACAAACAAAAAATGTAAGACGACGTTGTCTGTAAGAGGTAGGGTTGAATTATCCATGCTCTTTACTCCGAAGTCTCCCAATATAACCTAGAAATAAAAGTATGCGCTACATTTTAGTTTTCAGTATAAATTTTTCAGTGATTACAACAGAAAGATGGTTTAATATGAAAGAATATGAGAGGGTTTCAGGTGTTGCATTTCAGATGATGACATTATAAAATGTCTTTTTTTTCAGTTTTCAATATACTTTCTGTATTGAATGCAACTGTCTTGTAAAAACAAAAAATAACTTTATCGCCAAAGACCACGAAATCTTTCATTATTATGACGGGTGGAAGTGAAACGAAAAAGACACATAATTATTACAGAAATGATAATATATACTTGCACATTACTCATAACATCATAATTACACTGAATTTATGGTAATAAAATTATTTAATAACCAAAGCAAAAATACTTTTCAATTCTTGTTAAATTTTGGTCAATATTTCATCCACCTTGAAATAATAAATCACGTTCAGATGTGCTTCACTCATTTTGATGAGGCTACTATGGTCTCCAACAACCCATCGAATAACAGATTAAAATGCTATCGATATATTTTGTGGTTCATGTTTATTTTTCGTAAGTGACCAAGAATCACTCACCGAAGTGGAAGTTTGGTTGCTGTATATATAAAAATTACGAGGATTATCTCCTGTTATATTTTTAGACTTTACTTCACTTAATATGTTTACATTAACTTAATATCTCATTATTATTATTATTATTATTATTATTATTATTATTATTATTATTATTATTATTATTATTAAGAAAAGAATCAGAGCAAGCAATGCTAAATGACCATAACACCGTGAAGCAACTTTCCATATAACAGCGGTTTGTGTTTGTGCGTGTGTGTGTGCGTGTGTGTGTATGTATGTGTGTGTGTAAACAAGAAATCAGAGAGAGCAGAATAAGGCGGTAATATAATGTAGCATAAACCCAGAATAATGCTGTTCACTAGCCGCCCTTTATGGTTACAGCTACGTTATAAAAAAGATGTGTATTGCAACCAGCTGGTTTTATAGCCTCGACAAAATTACAAATGTTACGATCTACTTAACTCACAAGTGTTGCATATTCATATCATGCGACCAAGCACTGATATAATATATCATATTCGGACTGCTTCGTATTTTTCGTAGTGATAATAACCCATGCGATGTACCCGCCGCCCCTTTTTTTTACTTATGTAAAAAATTATTCACGTAAAATTGTGGGAAAATAATACATGAAATAAAGCGTTTGTCTTTTAATTCTATAATTCTTCAAGATTTGCTTGGCAACTTATCCACAATTGAGGTCATGCGTCATAATAGCACCCATATAGTTCACTCATGAATAATTGTTAATTTTTGATAAGTTTTCATATTACCTTGATATTTAAATCGTTTGCTCGTGAGGAGAGGACCAGGATAGTTTGTATCTCCAGATGAGGGTCCCTCAGATACAGCGTGAGTTTGGAGAACGTTCCATTACCTAGTATTATTTTATATATATATATATATATATATATATATATATATATATATATATATATATATATATATATATATATATATATATATATATATATATATATATATATATATATATATATATATATATATATATATATATATATATATATATATATATATATATATATTTCTGCCATGAATTACTTATCGCACTCTTTCACCACAAAATTTGAAAATTTAAGGCGGCTTTTATCACATGTCTCACGTGGAAAGTTCTGTCAGAAAGTTCCAATGTTCGCTGTGTTAGTCTAGGAAGTTCATGTAAAAGTAAATGAAACTTCAAACAATGTATGCAATATATGGGGATGTTTTTAATCACATTTTCATTGCAAGGAATATAGAACCATTTCATCAATCCAACTTTCACGTTCTACAGACTAGCATCGTGGAACTATCAAAAGACATGTTTCGGATAAAATGAATAAATAGTTTTAATGTGGCCAAAGCTTTCACTGCGGATGATGCAACTTATGTAAGAAGATTTACAACTTTTAGTACTTCACTTTTCCTCTCCATCTATCCTCATAGAAATTTCAGTCATCTGAAATAAAAGAAAATGTGAAATAAATCATTCAAGTGCCAGGTGTTCATCTTTCGGTTCTAGAAATTTAGTTTTGCATGGTTATTTCTGTATGCAAGGAAGTGGGTAAGCAATATAATATTCAAAACCTAACAGACGTAAATATTAATGAAACCGAAAGTACAGGGGAGCATGAGAATGAGAATGGGCCGAAGATGAAAAAATATATGTATAATGATGTAAGGAGAATGAATTAAAGCTTGGGAAATATTGAAATAAATGTAATTGATAGAGTTACATGAATATGACGATCATTACGTAACTGCAAGACAGAAGTTAAATGGGAGAGCAGTAGAAAAGATGACTCAAGAATAAAAACTGTCGTAAAAATTGCAGAATTTCTGGAAATAAAACGTTGCTCAAACAAGTCACAGCTTCAGACATATCAAATGCATTTTGAACCATATCTTCTGTATAAAAATCGAAGAATATTGTAGGATTGGAAAAAAAAAATTGTAATTAATTGTATAGAGGCCCACATAGCACGAACAATGAGTAACGCAAAGCGATGGATAATAAAGAATTAATTAAAGTCCAGTGAAACCCCACTGTAAAAAAAGGGAGAGATATTTGTGGAGAAAGCCAGTAAAAACAGGGTAACCGAAACATTGTTCAGGATGAAGGCGCTCGATATATGTTAAAAACAATGGGACTTCTTGTCAAGTGTATTCAGTTAGGCATCAGAGTGAGAGTGAAGGACGTACTTATGTGGAGGTTAAACGTGAAGTTGATTTGATTTACGCGAAATTATTACAGTGTTTTTCTCCACTACCTATAGCTGACGCCACTTACATTAGAAATAATTTTTTAAGTAAATAAAGTATATTTACTTTTACGGATATACCTAAAAGCGAAAATTTTTCAGAAGAGGATTATCGATGCTGTTTACATGCACACACCACACACATTATAATATATATATATATATATATATATATATATATATATATATATATATATATATATATATATATATATATATATATATATATATAAAGTGAATGTTTGTATTTTTGTATGTACGTTTCTTTTTATGTTTGTGCGCTGTAGAAATCCAAACCGCTTGACCGTCTAGACAAAATCTGGCACGTGGCCATCATTTGACCCCTTCCCCTCCCCATCCCCCTTCCCCCTTCACTTTGTAACTTATGTGGTAACCGCTTGACCGATCTAGACAAAATTTGGAACGTGTCCATCATTTAACCCAACTTAGATGATGCATACAAACATACAAACATTCACTTACATCTAAAAGTTTCCACCATTTAATTTAATATTCACTCTTTTTTACTGAAGATTTCTTTTTCCTTTTACAATATAGTTGTGACAACATCGCAATCGTCCCCTCTCTGCTGTTCCTGGGCATCTATATTTTTTTTCCCGTTCAGTCTTTGCAATAGAACGAAAAAAAGATTGGGGAGTTCTGAGGCCACCTGCGAAAAAGTAGGAACATGTGTTCGAACTGTGTTCTGTGTTTTTCAAAGGTCAGAGGCCTGGGACCAAGATAAAATTGTAACTTGCCAATACTTGTTTGAATTATTACAGAATTTTGTTTCGTTTCTTATAATCATTTTCTCTTTAGTATTTACGTCTCAGTGAGGGAATCATTCGGCTATGACTTTTATCCCTTTCTTAGCCATATTAACAATGTTAGTTTGTGGGATATTATATTTATATATATATATATATATATATATATATATATATATATATATATATATATTGCGTTACAAATACTCATATTTGTCAAAAGATAAAACTTGTTTCCGTGTTAACTACCTCTCTTGGCAATGACAACTTATGACCTTCATGATGGGCAAATAGAGAGAGAGAGAGAGAGAGAGAGAGAGAGAGAGAGAGAGAGAGAGAGAGAGATGAGGAAAATTTATCAAGCTTAGTTTCTTGTCACATAAGAGGAAATTGAGACACTTCTACGGATCGCTGAACGCCATTGCATAGATGAACGAAATATATATATATATATATATATATATATATATATATATATATATATATATATATATATATATATGTATGTATGTATGTATGTATGTGTGTGTGTGTATGTATACATGTATGTATATATATATATATATATATATATATATATATATATATATATATTTATATATATATATATATATATATATATATATATATATATATATATTAATGCGCAGATTCCAGTAAGGGTCCAGACATACTCGCCAAAGAGATTACTGTTAAGAGGAGTGTACTGAAAAATTTAAACTTTGCTAAAAAAAAAAAACCATTCTTAGAACCACAATAAAATATATAAATCAATGTTACAAGTTTCCATGACTTTAAGTAACATAAACGATTGCTGAGTAATATTTCCTAGTATACGACACAGCGGACTTCAGATACACATCGGCCACACGCAGTTTGCCGCTTCCATAACTCCAGGTTCAGATGGGACAAGATATAAATCCATTGAAATGGGAATTCAAAATCTTATATTCTGGGATAGGAACACCGATTCGGGATTTAGGAAGTGAGTGTAAACATTGCTTCCCCAATCTCATAACGCAGGAATGCATATTTACCATCCAGATGGAGCGGTTATTTATTATGTTCTGCAAATATGTTTGCAAATCTGCCACACGAACATGTGCGCACGCACAATCACACAGAACCGTTAAGATACACGTTCATGCATACATAGCCACACTCATACGCAGGCACACATGCATATATATAATTATATATAAATACACATGTATATGTGTGCATATATATATATATATATATATATATATATATATATATATATATATATATATATATATATATATATATATATATATATATATATATATATATATATATATATATATATATAGGCATTATGTTAACTAAATGTAAAAGGGTTGATGACAGAGTATTACGAATTTTTGTTGAATCTGGAAGACGGAAAAAGTAAACTTAAATGCAATCAACCAGTAACAAGTATTTGTTTATGTTTATATAAATTATAAATATGGAAAATATGACAATGATTTCTGACGCTATGGATACTTTGAAATTTTAATCATTATCAAACAAATGATTTTCACCGAAGAAGGCTTCGTTTTATCTTCAATATTTCATTTTAAATCTTCGTTCATACGTCTATTTTTATAGAATCACGGTGGCTCAAAGGTTTCTCTTCAGTTTTCAATAAATATCTCGAAATTGTGAGTAAAATGACAGTTAGAAGGAATGGTACTTTTTAGATATTTCACGTTCAGTCTCCCATATCCTTTAAAATACTGGCATTGTTCATGACAAACCTCTAAAAGTGACTATTTTTCATTTTATCATGAAATATCTTTTTCAGATTTCACCGTTGCGGACTTTTAAGAAAAATGTTATTTTTGCTAGTAAATCAATACATTGCCTTAAACATGATCCGACGTAGTCTTATCGTACCTTCTTTTTAGTTAAAAGAAATTTATTGAGATGGCTATTTGTCTGTCCGTCCTCACTTCTTCTGTCCGTCCTCAGATCCACCCTCCAACCATTAAACATACCAAATTGCAGCCCTGTAGCCTCAGTAGTTTTCATTTTATGTAAGGTTAATGTTAGCCGTGAACGTGCGTCTGGCACCTCTATAGGTGCCAATTACACAGGCAACCACCGGGCCGTGCGTGAAAGTTTCATGGGCCGCGGCTGAGAGTTTCATGGGCAGTGGCTGAGAGTTTCATACAGCATTATACGCTGTACAGAAAACTCGATTGCGCCGAAGAAACTTCTGCGCGTTTTTTAAATTTTTTTTTTATTGAGCTGAAATATAATTACGCTGTATCAGTATTCCAATTTCTTTATGAGATGTGTGCTGGTGTGTTGAGTGTGTGTAAGTAGGAGTGTAGTCTACAGAGAGAGAGAGAGAGAGAGAGAGAGAGAGAGAGAGAGAGAGAGAGAGAGAGAATGGCATACATGCTGATAGGCGGACATCGAAGCAAAGAAAGCTTTCTGGAACGCATTCTTGTTTCCCCGAGTCGATGTTATTCATCTTATCATAAGTCTGGCTACATCTTCCAAAGGGGGAACTTACGAGAAAACTCCTTCTGGCCGTAGTTGAGATTCATACCCAGATTGCCTGCATGTACGATCCGATGTGATACGGATATCTCGAGATTTCCCCCAAATGTGATGATATACTCGCATCTCCCGACGCTGAGCCGAAGTCTTTACGAAGAGATAGAAAAATATGAGAAGGAAATTTCCGGGCGAAGAGGGAGTTAAGTCTGCCTGACCTTGTGTAATATTTTTGTTATAAAAACGGTAACAATAATAGGCTTCATGTCATGTGCTATTACTATATTACTTTTATCACTTAGAAATTTATTACACGTTTCAATAAAATTAAAACCTAAAACAAATGGTAGTGTGACAAAATAAGGTGATCCTGATTCTTTATTGCTGGAATAGAAAACTATCGCAGTGAATCATAAGTAAAGGATAATGATGGAAGGAGACGATTACATATATACAAGCAATTAGGTGATTAAAGGTAAGAAGGAAAGACTCGATTTAAATATTGAAAACAGATCAAATCAAAACACAAGTTTATGACGCTTATTCGAAATAAAAATATAAATTTTTATGTACTTGAAAAGTAAGAAAAAAGCTTTTGGATGACCCTTGTGATCTTCATTAGAGTCTCCTTGATACAGCATACGAATTGTTGGGATATTTAAATATTTTTTTAATAGTAAATTAAATAAATATTCACTTTCCGTCCCTTTATTTCGAAACGCTTAATGTTAAAACTTATTGCGGAAACTCACTGCTTAAGAGGACCAAAATAAGCAGAATAAATGGATAGATAGGGACATTTATAAATAAACGGGTAAACAAGTTAATAAATTTGAATGAATAAATAAGTATGTAAATTAATAGAAAGAAAATAATCGAATAAGTATGTGGAAGTAATTGTTGTTTAAAGTACTGGAAATTCAATTCCTAGTGAAGGCAAAAATTAACTCTTTCATTAGAGGCTTGACATTTTTTTTTGAGTAAACGCAATTGATTGTATCCTTAGGGAATTGAAGAATGATAATACAAAATAACAAAAAGTGCGATGTTGTAGTCAGTAAAAAAAAAAAAAAAAAATATATATATATATATATATATATATATATATATATATATATATATATATATATATATATATATATATATATATATACATGATGTTGCCTTTTAATATGTATATCTTTCCATGATTTTGATATGTTTACCATTCTAGTTATAATGTATTATGTGTAATGATAATAATTCTTGAGGTATCATATGTAGTGTAGTGTCAGGTCTCAAAAGAGTTAGTGATTTAGATAACTTAACAGCGTTATTTAGAATTAATATTACATGTTAGTAATTACGTACTATGTGATCACGCGTTTTGTCTCCCAGCAACATGTATTCTGTACTTGTGATTTCGTATGTCATGTTTTGATTCAGTTGTCATTGCAAAAGATAACGTGTTAACAAGCCAGGGAATGGCAGTCGATTCGTTTAAGATTTTGTCTCATTCAAGAAAAAGACTAATGATTTCACAATGTTTCATGTACTGTTCTGAAAACCAATTTTGGCTCTTCGTCTTGTTTTAAAAACATGCCATTCATGGTTAGCCAGCTGCCGTCTGCTTTGATTGCGTTAATTTTTCGTTAAGAGCTTCGTCCCATACGATTTTCTGCTCGAGTCACGTATGCCTTTTTGAGAGTAAATGCAGGTCTCGATCGAATACATCATGTTTTGTAAGATTGCACTGCTCTGATCACGTATTGTTCTAACACGTAGTTTTGGCCCCAAAACGTTTTGCTCAAGAAGTATTGTCATCTGATTGTTTCATTTCTTACTGGAATCCTAAAGTTTGTTCATTCTGATTTCAGAGACCATTCATGTGGTTCCCTCTCTCTCTCTCTTAATCTTTCTTCAAAAGAGAAATTTTCAACGTAAAATACTTTTGAAATCTGAATGTAGGAAAAGAGTGTAATGGCGCCTAACAAAAAAGTGTGTTGTGAATCTCAAGCAGCTTCATTTCAGGTGATTTTGCGAAAGTTTTCACAAGCTCGTGTAAGGTAAATTATTACCATGGCATAATAAGGTATATTGAGAGAATTTTTCCCTTAGTGAAACTGTTATTGGTAAATCTTTTGTGTATTTTTATGTGTTCTTGTGTTGTGTTTGCAATCTCTTGATTTTTCACATTTTATATATTGGTGATTTAACATTTATTTACTTAGCATTTTGAATATATCTTAATAATTTAACATTGCATACTTGATTTAATTTTCATTTACCAAGATTATCTTTTCAAGTCGTGTGTAATTCTTAATAGTTTAAATTTTGCTTAATTTAATTCCTTGATAAATTGAAGTTTTTGTGATTTAGTTTTGTTTAATAATTTAACTCAAGAATTAATTAAATTTTGTGTTGTTTTCAAGTAATAGTCAGTGTCTTCAGATTGTGAATTCTAGTTATAAATTTTGAATTTAAAAATAAATTTTTATGTTTAGAATTAAAAAAAAAAAGTGTTTCATTTGTTGACCACTAGTGAATAGGATTAGTTGTGTGCATAAGGCAAAGTGATAAACATGTTTTGTTCCTTTAGTTTTGCTGAAGTGAATTAAGACCAGGGAAACAGTTAAACTTGTTTGATGAAGTGATGCCCTTTTACTCCAATATATTTCTTGTTTAATTGTTGATACCTCACACTTGTTTTGATAAACTTAGTCTGATTTCTCACGTGATTAGTAAGCTTTTTAAGGGATCACTGTTACCTTTAGAGTACTCAGTCGTAATTTTTATTGGTATGAGAGTTCAGGTACCTGGCTGAAGTGAGGTAAATTTTTGAATTCTGTGATTAGTTGTGTAATAACCAGGTACTTGGTACACATCGTGACACTATACATATATATATATACATATATATATATATATATATATATATATATATATATATATATATATATATATATATATATATATATATATATATACTCACACACACACACACACACACGCACGCACGCACAAACACACACACTCAAATAAGGGGCTTTTCTTTTGATTTCAAATTTTTTTTTTTTAACTTGTAGTGTAAGCCTTAACACCGTGATGAAAGTAAAGATTTGTACGTTATAATACTTTATAATTATCTAGGTACTTAGGATATGACATTCATTTTGATGGTTTACAACAGTAATTCCAAGATAATTAGTTGAACAGAGATCAGCATAAAACAGTAGTGTTGAAGCTTCAAAACAGTTTTCTCTATATTTCATAAAATTTAGCCAGAAGACAAGTATAGTGGTAAAAATCATAAATATAGTCATCATTTATTTTCTTTTTCAATTTATCATCTTCACAGGGTTTATTTTTATTATTTTTTTAAGTAGTCATATATAGGTACCACCACAACTAGATTAGTAAGGGCTCTTGACATTTATACGCTAACTTTTTCCTGACTCACATTGCTCTCAAATTACCGCGATTATTTTATCCTGATTTTTGTATGTATTGTTGCGAATATTCCCTATAGCATATTCGATGTAACCCCTCCTACGTCCATTTTCGAGTAACCTACTGGGAGGTCCAGCAGAGCTGATGAAGTTTAATATTTCAGGGTATCAGCTTCGGTTAGGCGTGTTATATTATCCGATAGTCCTTTGGGTAACATACCTAATGACGCCAGGCCAGTCTAGAATTGTTAGTCTAAATAATAGGCTGTAGGTGTTCAATCTTTGATATATATCGGTACTTTTTCATTTAAAATTCATCTAGCTATCGTTACCACAGATAGGCAAAGCCACAAATTATTGTGGAAGGTCTAACTGTCTCAATAGGGTAAAATAATATTCCTCTCAGAAAGTAAAACGCCTGAAGAGGTTAGCAAAGGAGTTATGCGTTCAGTTTTTGTATTAACGTTAATAATAACCTCGAGTGATAATTTCTGCCCCTAAAAGTGGGCACATTAATTATTATTTACTCTGGGGACTGTTACAGTCCATCTCTTTACATGTGTATGTATATGCTAGGCTTTTTAGGTTTTCATAACTGCTCAAATCTAGGTTGCTATCAGAAATATACACACACATATATATATATATATATATATATATATATATATATATATATATATATATATATATATATATATATATATATATATATATATATATATATATATATATATATATATGTATATATGTGTGTGTGTGTGTGTGTGTGTGTATATATATGCATATAATATATTATAGACACATGTATATAATTTATGGCTTTGCGTGTCTGTGATAACGTCAGCTAGATGAATTTTTAAGTAAAAGTGTCAATATATATTACAGATTGAAGACCTGCACAGTATTATTTTAGAGTAACAATTTTGGACTTGTCTCGCTTCGTTAGGTATGTTACCCAAAAGACATCCTGATAATACGATACGCCTAACCGAAATTGATGTCTTGAAATAATAAACTTCATCTGCTCTGCTCGATCTCTCAATAGGTTACTTTAAAATGGACGTAGGAGGGACTACATCATATATGGTATAAGGAAAGTCCGTATCAGTGTCTAGAAATCCGGATAATTTATAGTTTATGAATTCTCACTGACCTATCTGGGGTAGTACCTATATATGATACTGTGAGGTCCTGACCTGTCGCCGGGACCCTGAGGGCGTCCTCGCTTCAAAACAGAACCTACATGACGCACTGAGTACTCTCAGGAAACACAGATCCAGTGCTCCTAATTCAAACGATCTTTTAGGCATTTTTCAGAAGATAATTTATGTCCTTGTTAGAACTGTAATTACTAATGCATGCAATGAATTGCAAGCTCTCCAACCGTGTGTGTTTGGAATCTCTTCCTAAATTGTATATAGAATTGTTAATAACCATTCGTTAGGTTTGAGAAAACGCGTCTGACTGTATATAGACGTCCTTTTGGTTTTTCCCTAATGTTAGATGCTACCTTTACGTCCGCAAGAGTTCTTGGCCTGTCAGAGATTTTGTGTCAATAAATCAGAATGCCTTGAATCTGCCTCTTACTCGCCGCCTCGTTATAATGCTGTATAAAAAGTAATTATATCACTAAATTTTTATGAAATAAAGAAATACATATTTGGAACTTTAATTTTTTTTACATTTGGATGGCAGTCTGTGCAAACCTAATTATCTGGGAATTTCTGTTTTAAACCATTAAGGTGAATATTATAACGTATGTGGCATTAAACTTATAAATCTTTCCTTTCATAGCAGTGTTATGGCTTACACGCTAAAAACTAGATTTTGAACTTACTGTCATATATATATATATATATATATATATATATATATATATATATATATATATATATATATATATATACGTATTTATGTATGTATACATATTATTATTATTATTATTATTATTATTATTATTATTATTATTATTATTATTATTATTATTATTCAAAATAAGCGAAGAGCTATAGGTAACGAGCCGTAACGGCCATGAACTTGAAAATTAATCTTTACCAATATAAAATATCAATAAGTACGACGATGGAACATGGAGGAAAATAGTTAACAATATAATCATGTACTGCACATTGAAAGAATGAATATGTAATATGACCTATGAGGATAAAACATAACGGGTCAAACAAAATGAATCTATTAGGCTGGTCGGAAAAAAACGGACTGTCATTAGGGATATCGCTTCTGTTCTATTATGAAAGAATATGCAGATGTAAAAATCATTTTTTGAACGGCAAAATCACTCAGTGGAAATCAAAGCTGTCATTCGTCATGTGCAGCCTCATTACAACTTTTAATGGGGAGTTGTACATCAAACAGACAATTTGAATGGCATTTTAACAGTAGATTGCAAATGAATGTTCAGCGTGAGAGATAGGGTTGCTGTTGGTGTACGTTGGAATGGTGCGCATGAACTATGTTCCATGCGCAGGGTCGCAGTAATACAAAGTTCAGTATACACTTACTAACGAATGCCAAGAACTTAAGCGTTTTATTTTATATAATAATAACAATAATATAATAATAATAATAATAATAATAATAATAATAATAATAATAATAATAATAATAATAATAATTTAACCTATATATTTAAAAGTGTATGTATGTATGTGTGTGTATGTAAGTTCCACATACACTCTGAAACGCGTCGAGCAACTTCAGCCAAACTTGGTATACATATAACTTACTATCTCGAAAAGAACACTGTGTGGGTAAGAGATCACTGGCACCAAACTTGGTAGACATATAACTTACTATCAGCAATTGCCCAATGAAATTGGACACTCCTGTTATAATCTCATGAATGCTGTTGTCGACACCCACGGCTTTCATGGCGGGATCTAGTGTTGATTCCTAAGATGATAATTTCATGAAAGTGACTAATGCCAATGTTATTCCCCTAATTAAATGAAGATGAAAAAACTTTAATATTGGACCTCATGCTAAGTATGTCTACTACTTAGGTCATTTTGATATTTTGTTTGATGGTACAAATGTCATTTGGAGCTATTCTTTACGAAAGCTATATGAGCACATTACATAAGCGGTGAAATATAATTAATCTATTAAAGTCGGGTAAAAGAATTAATACGGCCAATAGCGATATCACTTCTATCCTACTATAACAGAATATGCTAATGTAAAACTAACTTTTTTTTTTTTTAGAACTGCAAAATCGCTCTGTGGAAATCAAAGCTGTCAGAAGTCATATGTAGCCTCATTTCAACTTTTAATAGAGAATTGTACATCAAACAGACAATTTTAATGGGTTTTAACAGCAGAGTGCAAATGAACGTTCAGCGTGAGAGATAGGATTGCTACTAGTGTACTGTACATGAAGTTAACCTTGTTCCATGTACATTGTCGCGATTATACAGAATTCAGTATACGTTTATTAACAAACACCAAGATCTGTAATTTTAATAATAATAATAATAATAATAATAATAATAATAATAATAATAATAATAATAATTCAACATCACCTGTTCTGAAAAGATGTTGACATCCTCCACCGAAAATAATATCTCCCTATGATTATTAACTTATGTATTTCGTTTTTTTTTTGAAACAGTCTCCCAGTTTGTGGATGCCGATTAAATCTCATTATATATTTCGTCGAGTGCTGTCTGCAGGTTGATTTTCCATTTCCAGTAAAAGTTAGAATGATCCTAGAATGAGTTCTTCCTTGTTAATCGTGATTCCCTTACGAGGAGATAATAATCGATTTAAAATTCTATTAGAAAACTTAATATTTCGGAACATATGCATTCTGAATCTAGTTGCGTCAATAAAATAAAGGAATCAGTTATGTAACCTGGGTTACCCTGCTGTGGAACCCATAGTTGGTGAGGTAAATGCAATTAGGAGTAGAGACAGAAGATTACAGTATATTCGGATGATGGAGTGAGCACTTATTAAAGTCTTTTCAAGATGATAAGAGGAACCATCATATAACATAAACTCACATATACTTCATTATAGCCCATAATATTGAGATAATCCTCATTGCATTAAAAATTCATAGTGTTGCATTTAAGAGCAATAAAAACTAGCGCTTAAAAATTGGAAATTGCTTTCAACACGAGTAATAAATGCGCCGACGTTTCTTCGGCGCAATCGAGTTTTCTGGACAGCGTATAATGCTTTATGAAACTTTCAGCCACGGCCCATGAAACTCTAGTCGAGGCTCGTGAAATCAGCCACGGTCCTGTGGTGGCCTCAGTCACGGCCCATGAAACCCAGCCAGGGTCCGGTGGTGGCCTGTGTTATTGGTACCTATAGCGGTGCCAGAGATACGATTATGGCTAACTTTAAGCTTAAATAGAATAAAAACTATTGAGGCTAGAGATCTGCAATTTGGTATGTTTGATGATTGGAGGGTGGATGATCAACATAACAATTTGCAGCCCTCTAGCTTCGGTAGTTTGTAATATCTGAGGACGGACACAAAAAGTGCGGACGGACAGACAACTAGCCATCTCAGTAGTTTTTTTTTTTTTTTTTTTTTACAGAAAATTATAAATCCCTTATAACGACTTCTTGTTTGTTCCTAAAGAAGCATGTCTGAAACTCACAATACTATATCTTCATGGCCACCAAGCAAAGTTTTGGGTAAAAAAAACTGACTGGAATAAGATATTTGTCAGATAAGCCCTGGATAATATACTAATTTTCGTTCATGCGGGAGGGAGCGATCAGTTTCAACATAGTAATATGTTGGATGAAAGACGTTTCGTAAGTAAATGCTTCTGTATAAATCTGGGTACCGGCCTGCAAATATATGAAACCGATTCGGTTACCTCAACATGAATATATTAACCATACAGAATTTGATATTTGATATATTTATCATTTCTTGAAAAGAACTAGCCCACATGTGGTGTAAGGAGCCTATCAAAAACAAAATTTAGAGTAAATGAATGGTATTCCAAGTCACTAGTAGTTGTCTAATGGAATTAAACCCTCTTGTTTTAATCTCATGAATGCTCAAGACGACACCCATAGATTTCATGGCGGGATTTAGTGCTGATTCCTAACAGGATTATCTCATGAAAGTGACTAAGGTCATGGACACTCCACCAATTACTTGAAAAAAGGAAACTTTAGTAGTGGAGCTCGTGTTAAGTAAGTGTAATACTTAACTCATTTTGATAATCTGTTTCATGGTGCAATAATTCTTCGGGACAGTGCTTTATAAAATAAAAAACGCACTGTCAATTTGTCACAGGAAAAAAATCAGATATGCATTAGGATATGATAGTAAAACTTACGGGTAATAACCCGTCTTAAATTTTAAAATTGCAATGATAGAATAAGTGGTATTTGTGTTATAAAAAAAGTCGCTCTTATAACTCGCACATATTGTTGTTGTTTTGATTACGACCCCTCATAATTAAACAATTAAACAATTAAAAAAAAGAGCCAATTCACATTACGATTAATTTCAAATGAAAATGTGTTCAGGCTTCCTATTACCCATAGACCAGATATTCACTACTGAATTTAAAAGTGTGAAAACTTGTGCAAAAATGTTAATCTTTTATTAGCATCTCTGTTACTTAGATAGAAGGAATATATAGGATCCGTGAGAAGAACATGAGTTTGATTGATTGTAAATAATGTGATAATATTTACACCCAAATAAGATTTGTCATTACAGCTTCTTTTTGTGTCATGATATCCATGAACTTAAAGAATTGTGCAATACTATTATGTGGCTGCATTTTTTCACACTTTCTCCTTTCTTTGAGA
>NC_089759.1:32799156-32801656 GCF_040412425.1 Macrobrachium rosenbergii
CAAAACATCTTTTATTCTCCTATGTGGACTACAACAGAATATATATATATATATATATATATATATATATATATATATATATATATATATATATATATATATATATATATATATATATATATATATATATATATATATATATATATATATATATATATATATATATATATATATATATATATACACACACACACACATACAAAAACATAACATAACATATAATGTGTGCGTTTGTTTTTAAGATCTTCCTAAGAATAAGTGAATGGGGTAGTTAGTTACAAACAATCGATTAACATGGTAGGTCCTTCCTGTTATAACCTCATGAATGCTATTGATGGCACCAGCTGCTGTCATTGCTGGATCAGGGTTGATTCCTTAGAGGATCGCAACATGAAAGTGACTAAGACCCCTGTCATTCCATTGGTTACTTGAAGGAAGGAAACGTTAGTGATGGACCTCATGTTAAGTACGTGCAATACTTAACTCGTTTTGATATTACTTTTCATGATGCATTCATTCTTTGGAGCAATTCTTTATGATAGCAAAAGAGGTAACGTTTTATCAATTAATCATAAGAAAAAACATAGTCCATATTATATTTTATTAACATAAAAATGGGAACAAGCTGGGAAGAAGATTATATTTTATTAACAAAATATACGAACGACTAAATTAAAACATACTTTATAGCCGCATTCCTTAAAATACAAATGCGCAGTATTAGCACAAGTAGCATCAATATTGCCTATTTTTATAGGGAAAAAAGGGGGATTGCTCTTATAACTCGCACAAACACTAACAAAACTATTTGTCTTACCAACAGACCCCTCATAAAAATGCAAATGAAAAAACTATTTTCACTAAGACCAATATCAAGCCTCCAGTTACCAATGGAGTAAAAATTCACAAGACTCAATATTTCATCAACCGAATATAAAAGTTACGCAAAACTTATGCATTCAAAAGTTATGAAAACTTATGCAAAAGAGCTAATCGCGTATAAGCAGCTCTGTTATTTGAATAGAAGGATTTTTTAGGATCAGTGAGTGAAACGTCGGTCTGATTTACTCTAAATAATGTATAATGTAATGTTATTTATATCCTAACAGGGTTTCCCATTTTAGTTTCGTTTTGTGTCATTAAATCCATGAACTTACAGTGCTGTGCAGTAGTCTTATGTGACTGCGTTTTTTCACACTTCCCCCTGTCCCTGAAATTTGCATAGATCAAGTATGTCGTATGAATAAAAACAGAATATTTTACAATAACCAACCCGCTAATACAGAGCTAGTTTTCAAACCATCCTGCATTAACGTCAAGCAAATACAAGCACCCTCTCTCTCTCTCTCTCTCTCTCTCTCTCTCTCTCTCTCTCTCTCTCTCTCTCTCTCTCTCTCTATATATATATATATATATATATATATATATATATATATATACATATATATATATATATATATATATATATATATATATATATATATATATATATATATACACACATACTGTATATATACGGTATATATATGTGTGTATGTGTGTATGTATGTATATGCCAACAATGCAATTACAGGAAGTTGAATATTCTCTTATTGGAGTGTAAGGGGAAGAAAGGTTATTGTTGAAAGTGGATGAAAGGTCTCTATTCTTGCTGATGGAAAAGCATTTATACCACTAAAAAATATTTAATTTCCAGAAATGAACTTGCTTCCCTTTTTATCTTTCCGTTTATAATTACTTTGGAAATTCATTTGTTTTGAACCGAAGTAGAAATATACAGTAACTGTTACTCTAATTTTACCGGAAATTGGAGTTCTTTCTTGTTATCGCATTGTAAGGCAGAATCACCGTTAGTAAGATATCTAAATGTGGGTAGGTCAGGATTTCCTTTGTCAAATGTATAGTCACAGGAAGATTATCATCATCATCATCATTATCTTTCCTTGTTGTTATTGCTGAACGTTCTTATTTTTGAAAAATATACAAGTCGGAAGAAAGTATGTTATCATTGATTCTATTACATAGTTAGCTCTTATTATTGAGCCAAAAAAATTCTGCACCAGTCGGAGTGTCTGATATTTAAAACAGAAACATTGTAGCATGTTGTGTTAAGACATTATTAGTTCATCACTTGATATGAATATTTTTAATAATTTGAGTTTTTTTTTTTTGGCATAGTTCCTTAATAATGAAAGACTGTCATGGAACGGAGACTGGATAAAGATCCCATAAATATGATTAATATTTCATGGATATTAGAAAGACATACTTCAGTCACTGAAGGGTTATATTAAAATATTGTTTATTTTCAGTATGTTTTCTTATTGACGGCTAATTGTGGAGGAATATGAAGTTCAGTTATAGATTAATTTTTTTTCTTAAAACTGAAACGATATTGCTTGAGATATAGCCTCATTTTTCGAACCCCAGTGTGTGTTAATAAATTATCGTATTCTGCATGTCCAAAAAAATAGAAGAGGACCTGACATTTTTGTCATTA
>NC_089759.1:32804156-32811656 GCF_040412425.1 Macrobrachium rosenbergii
AAAATAACAGAAGTGTTATCAGTATTGCATATTATAAAATAAATTGGTGTTATAACTCGAATAAACGCTAACACAACCGTGAGTCTCATCAACGGACCCCTCATAAGAAAATGAACAGAAAAAGTTAATTTTTACTAAGATAAGTTCGAATCAAGATATGTTGAGTCCTTCTGTTACCTACGGAGTAAAATTCACTAGACTCAATACCTCGACTGCCGAATTTAAAATTATAAAAAAAATTATGCAAAAGGGATAATCATATTTTAGCACCCGTGTTCTCTAAATAGAAAGAATATGCGGTTTGAGTGAACGAAACGACTGATTTGCTCTACACGGTGTGATAATACACCATAATAAGATTTCCCATTACAGTTTCTTGTTGTTTCTGTGAATTTACAGTAATATGTAATGTATCAATTTGACTGAATTTGTTGAAACAGTCTTCTATCTTTTAAATTTGCATAGATTATGTATGTCATTCGACTAAAACGCGAGTATTTTTGTAATAATCAACCCAGCAAACACAAACCTCTCTCTGTCTCTCTCTCTCTCTCTCTCTCTCTCTCTCTCTCTATATATATATATATATATATATATATATATATATATATATATATATATATATATATATATATATATATATATATATATATATATATATATATATATATATATATATACAGTACATTGGTGTTTTAATATGAAAAACTGACTTCAAAAAGTGCATAAAAATAAATTTCTCAACTTTCGTAGGGAACGCTCGAGTTATTCATTTCCAATAAAAGATGAAAAATGAAGCTGGGAATACTTAACAAAGTGAGATTTAATGAAGGCGTAAACCGAAAGGAACTTATATATACTGAATGAGGAATGAATGGAACCTGCAAAATACATTCAGTAAGCTGCGAAAATATATGTCAACATTAGTAACAGAAGTACTTTCTTATAAACCAAATTCAAACTGAAGTGTTCATTCACAGAAAGAGAGTTTTTTTTTTATTGCTTTTTATTCCTGGTAGAATGAAATCATGCCAAACGCTAAAAGAACGTTTCGTGCAGCACTTTCTTTTTCTCTCTTTGCCTCCAATGGAGAGAAACATTACGCTGATTCCCATCAAGCCAGTAAGGGAAATGGGGTTTTGGAACCGGGTATACGCTAGGAATGTGACCTGGATTTATGGGCGAGAATCACGAAGGTGATCCATCAGGAATGGGCGGGCTGAATCCGTGTATACGCTGGTTCCAGTTAGGAATGTTTACTTCGTTGCCATGTGATTGGGTTATTCACCACGAGGATTGGGAGTAAAAATCTGGAACCTGTATAAACATCTGGGGTTTTTACTTTAGCAGGCGAAAAAGCACGACTTCACCTGTATGTTTAATGGGTTTTTCTTATAGGACAGACTGAAAAATATAGATACAGGACAGATTGAAAAATATAGGTATCTTTCATTTTGATACTTTAATGATCATAGAAAATATCTCGTGTTTAGAACTACAGCCATAGTCTCAGGGAACATAATTATTTATCAAGTAACGCATACTAATTCAATTTACGTCGTCAATTTATGGTAAATTGGAATTTATTAAATGGGAGATTATAAGAAAAATACGAAATAATTTTATTAATTGTAGTAACAAGATACAAATTTTCAACTGTTACGTGAAGGACTGTTCAAAATATTTATTATGAGAGAGAGAGAGAGAGAGAGAGAGAGAGGTATGTCTCCACCTGATATTAATTTCGTGATGTTTTTCGGACAAAGTCTTTCAAAACTATGCTTAAGTTTGACAGAGAAAAGAAAAAAAAAAACATTTTTGTCTACTCGAGGTCTTACATTTTACTCTCATTTAAATGCCAGTTACATTGTCATTCATATATATCATATGAAAGAGGAATATATAATATCATCTATACTGGAGTGCGAAGGAGCTTTTAATGAAAGTATGCTAAGATTGACAGCAGGTAAGCGCATTCTTATCACTGTCTTTTGAGGTGGACAAAATCTTTCTATCTTAGAGGAGTTGGTAATCGTGAGCTCATCCAATTCAAAGCATCTAGGATATACAGGTTCAAACTTTCTCGAGTGCTGAATTAATTCTCTTTTGTCATTGCTAACTACATTACTACACACACACACATATATACACATATACATATATATACTATGTATATATATATACACACAGAGAGAGAGAGACAGAGAGAGAGAGAGAGAGAGAGAGAGAGAGAGAGAGAGAGAGAGAGAGAGAAGATTAATTTACCTCATATGATTATACATTCACTGAATCTCAATCTTATGATAATTTGCATACTGTTTACTTAAGGGTGGAATGTCAGGTTTATCAAATCCCATCCTGTATGTTAATGACTTACAATGGTTTTACATAAATTACAATAATTTTCTCGATCATATTGATACTGTCTCTTATAGAAATGGGCTTCCTTCCCGCTATCGCTTTTTTTTTAATATATCCGGTATTCTAGCCCCCCTTGATTCTGCCTTCTTAATTCCAAATGGCATTGGCCTCTTTACTGTGTTTCATGATAGAATTTGTAAATTTTTACTACTACTACTACTACTACTACTACTACTACTACTACTACTACTACTACTACTACTACTACTACTACTAATAATAATAATAATAATAATAATAATAATAATAATAATAATAATAATAATAATGACAAATGCAGAAAACAAAAAGACATTTGTTTCATTATTTATTTCATCCGGGTATCAAATATTAATTGTATATATATACTTGAAAGATCTATATGCAACTTCCAGCGCAGAAAAGTATATGAATATCTAGCCTTCTTTAGCCCTATTCGTTACATTTTTTTTTTTATTTATTTATCTACTTCATTTCATTCATTCTACAAAAAAATAATAATCTCTTCTGCATCGGCACTACCACAAAGTACCAATCCTCTTTGGGGAGATGATCTGGCAAAAGCCTTCTTTTCCAGGTCTTACTCTGAAGACTTAAAATGCTTTTCATTCGTAAACATGAATGACCCTAATTATTTCATTGGGTATTTTGCGCCTGTTTTAGAAAACTAGTGAGATGGCTTTGGCTGTCCGTCCGTACTTCTTCTGTCCGCACCCAGATCTCAAAAACTACTGAGGCTAGAGGGCTGCAAATTGGTATGTTGGTCATCCACCGTCCAATCATCAAACTTACCAAATTGCGGCCCTCTAGCCTCAGTAGTTTTTATTTTATTTAAGGTTAAAGTTAGGCATGATCGTGCGGCTGGCGGCGATATAGGACAGGCCACCACCGGGACGTGGCTGAAAGCTGTACAGAAAACTCGGTTGCGCCGAAGAAACTTCGGCTCATTTTTTTCTTGTTTTCTTTTACTTTTAATATTATTTCATCTTTTAACTGTTTTTAAATTCCTGATATGAATAATTTTGAGTTAATCAGGTATATTACGGTTTCATAATATATTTCTCTTCATAATCCATTGGTTTCATGTACTAATTCATTCTAGGATTAATTTCACTTTACAGAAAAGTGTAGGCACTGACGTTGTTCTTCACACTTATCCATTCTGGTTTCACGGGATGCAGCCTGAGAATTTAAGGTGTTTTCCACACTATGTGAATAGCATGAAAATCAGAAGAAATAATCAAACAAACTATAATAAGGTACATGAAAAATAACGATTAATCTAACCCGATTATTTTTGTTGAAACCAATATCCAAATAACATACCTCTGCATCAAGTATCTTAGTTAGTTTCCTAATTACCGAACAGAAGTCCGGACACTTCGAAATTGGTCCGAGATTACCATTAATAACCTAAGAAGATCAAGAAACACGGAAATACGTTTCGTCTCCGAAACACTTCCTCATATTGTCTTAACTAAGACAGCCTTAATGGATGGCATCCTCGCTGTGTTCGGGGACTTCGTCCCTGCTCTTAATTTCCTGTCACTTCTGAGGAATGGCCCTGGACACTGGAGAATTACAGCCCTTGTCATTATTAAATGTGTAGATGGTGAACGTATTATGGACATTCTGTGCAAGGTATTGTGTATTTGAGGCATAAAATAAATAGACAGTGAAATAACTTGTCATTGTTAAATGTGGAGATGGTGAACGTATTATAGATATTTTGTAAAGGTATTGTGTATATGAGGCATAAATTAAATAGATATTGAAATAACTTGTCATTATTTAACGTGTGGATGGTGAACGTATTATAGACATTTTGTAAAGGTATTGTGTATATGAGGCATAAATTAAATAGATATTGAAATAACTTATCATTATTAAACGTGTAGATGGTGAACGTATTATAGACATTTTGTAAAGGTATTGTGTATATGAGGCATAAATTAAATAGATATTGAAATAACTTGTCATTATTAAACGTGTAGATGGTGAACGTATTATAGACATTCTGCGCAAGGTATTGTGTATTTGAGGCACAAATTAAATAGATAGTGAAACATCTAAGAAAAATAATGGTTTACCTTTTTATTTATAGTAGGTGTTCACAGTTCAAATTTAAATCAGATTATGTAATAAGGAGATCTCAGTTGAATATGCAGACAGAGCCGCGACATTTATACTGCAGTAAAATGAATATTTCCCTCCGGGAAGAACATTTAGAGATTGTATTAGTAATTCAAGATGTGAATCAGATGAACTAGGAATGACGATCCAAGGGAATTCTTGGGCGAGGACGATAATCGCACCCAGTTTTGTTGGGTCCAACGTCATCCCGATAATTTCCAGCGTTAAACAGTTTTAATTAAATCTCTGTTTATACTCTGTACACTCAGGAGATGGAATCGATGTAAAGAGAACTGAATCATCTAAAATGGCAATGAGGTTTTTTCAAAGTCAAGCCATACACATGCGTTAATGACATTGGAAGTTTGTCTCTTGCAGAAAATTCAATTTGAATATTAATAATGATAATTGCTCAGTTTAATTGTTTAGTGAAGATTACAAAAGAATTAGTCACGGTTGAATTAATGCTATAAGGGAAATGTCACATAATTTTCCCTCATGAAATGAACTTTTTAAAAACTGAAAAAAAATATAATTTTGGTTTTCGCAGAGTAACAAAAGACTTGTTATTGTCTGTGTATATTATCCAGAAAACCGAAAAGCAATAAATATAAAAAACTAGGAATTTATTTCATCCATTTTTGTTAAAAAAAACAACATATGTTCAACATTTTTCATCTGCAGTTATACATCTGCGAATTGACGTGCGTATGGGTTCATGTTCGACAAAAGATAGCAAAATGTAATATCATGTACAAAAAATGCAATGAAAAACACAAATTTATCGAAAGCTTTTGATGAAAACTTTTCATGCTCTCAAAACAAGTTTTTATCAGTTTTCCCCAGCTTTTCTGTTTCTGGGGGTCTATTGTGTTTATGATATTGATGTATTTATTATCATTTAAGTTGATGATACCCTATAACACCAAATAATATTTCACTTCAATGGTACATCCATGCCTAGTTGTATTATCCCTTTTTCCAGTCCCCTTATAGTTTTCTGTTAAGTTAGTTTTGGCTCTTATTGCAAGATTTTTTTTTTTTAGGTAATATTCCGTTTGATTTGATCCTCTTGAAAATATAAAATCACTGTGAATAATAAAAAAGACAATAAGATGGAAAAAGCCGAAAGCCAATGAAGTGAGTGATGATCCAACCTAATTTTCACAAAAAAAGGGGGAAAACGAAAAGGAAAAATCTCAGTAAAAAAAATTGATGGAACTTTTGACGACTTCGAAGAGTGGAAAAACAACGATAAGAAATTTGTCAGAAGAGGGATTTTTTGTTCCATTGGCGTATTCTGTTTGATGTTCTGTACGGGTCATTTCATCGGAATCTAACTGATCAAAGGTGTATCCTTTGAAACATTTCCATTTCCTCAGTTTCATGGATACAACTTTTGATTTATGATAATTTTTTCCCCCCCTCATAGCCGTGATGTGTGAAATTGGATATCCCTGTCTGTTTAGGCCTAGAGAAAAGAAAGTAAAGAAAGTGGAATTTCTCTCATGCATAGGGAAAATTTCCATATGCTTTGATTGATGCTAATCTGTGAAATTCTTCAACTCAAGTAAAACATTTTTGTCAGACAGCAAACATTTTACTCACTAGGAAAACGCCACTTGTTCCTCAGTTCAGAAGTTGCTGTATTAGTGTGACTTTGGTAAAAGGATCTCTCTCTCTCTCTCTCTCTCTCTCTCTCTCTCTCTCTCTCTCTCTCTCTCTCTCTCTCTCCAGTTATATCCTTGTCCATAAATATTCTAATAGCAGGGAATGAGCAAAAACACGCTATAAAATTGAATGCGCGTGTAGGCAAACGGCGAGCGATATGTAATCATATACCGTAACCCCCTACCTCGACTGACATTCTTTATGTGATCTGTTCTTGATATATCCTTTATAAAAAAAAAAATATATATCTACAAAGCTCCGCTAAATTAAAGGGTGACAGACAATTACGAAGAGAGTTAAATCTTAGAAAGAGTGGTGAATGCCTCACGAAACCATTCGTTTTAGTCTGAATCGTTTCACTGTACCGCGAAAGCGACGAATTTTTAGTAGTGTGTGTAACTTTTCGTATATCCTTTTCTATGTATTGATAACGTTTATGCTTTCTAAGGCCAACCCAGTTAAGTTAGTTAAAGTCCTCCTTGGCCTCTGTAGGCTCATGGGGCAGGCGCTGATCTCCTGTTTCTTTTCGAACATTCGTAGATACAAATCTATGCTTCAGATTTGCAAAATTTATGCATCTAGAAACAAAGAAAGTTTTACGGGCGCGAAAATACTACGTGTGTTTCTTGCGTGAATGCGGTGACAGTCTTTGCATCAGTGGCCATAACAATCGTTGTTTTCTTTTAAAACACTTCTGGATGACAGACATTTTTCCATATCTGCAAGACACATACATTAAGGATATACACACTCTACATACAAACATACCCACATACATGCAACAGTCAGACAGACACACAAACACACATACGAATATATATATATATATATATATATATATATATATATATATATATATATATGTGTGTGTGTGTGTGTGTGTGTGTGTGTGTGTGTATATAATATGTGTGTGTGCACACGGACACACATACATATATGTGTGTACGTGTGTGTGTGTGAGTGCGTCTGTGTGTATGCAAGAGTGTTATTTTTCTCTTAAGATTTACTTAGACTTGAATTTGATAAAATTAGGGACAGACATATATGCACACAGAATATGAAAGTAATTTATTTTTGTTTCAGCCTTCAATATTATTTTCGTAAATGATTTGATCACAAAAATATCACTATGTTTGTAGAAAAATGTAACTGATTTTAGGAATAAAAATAAAAAAAAAGGAGCAATAACAGAGACTAGTCACATGCCGATAAGAAGTAAAATTGGTGATGTTCGTGATGTGGAATTTACTGATACCTGTAAATGTATTCACAACGGATATTTTATGACTTCCCTAT
>NC_089759.1:32816656-32826656 GCF_040412425.1 Macrobrachium rosenbergii
ACTGTCCTTCAATCTTCAGACCGGCTGGCAGGACGGACCGCGTGTACGAGTTAGAATTTATACGTCTTATATATAAAGGTGAATGTTTTTGTGTCTTTGTTTGTATATTTGTATGTATGACTGTATATCTGTGCGCTATAGAAACTCGAACCGCTTGACCGATCTAGACAAAATCTGGCACGTTGCCACCATTTGACACAACTTACTGTAGATATTAGGGTAGGTTTCAAACCTGTACCCCCTTCCCCTTCCCTTTCCCCATCCCCCTTCCCTTTGTAACTTGATGTGGTAACCGCTTGACCGATCTAGACAAAATTTGGTACGTGGCCATCATTTGACCCAACTTTGATAACAGGGTACGTTTCAAACCTGTACCCCGTTACCCTTCCCCCTTCCCAAATCCCTCTTCTTCCTTCCCTGTGTAACTTGTGTGGTAACCGCTTGACCGATCTAGACAAAATTTGGCATGTGGCCATCATTTGACTCAACTTAGATAAAAGGGTAGGTTTCACATCTGTACCCCTTCCCCTTCCCCCATCCCCCTTTCCCCTTCCCTTTGTAACTTATGTGGTAACTGCTTGACCGATCTAAAATAGACAGTCACCATAGTAATACCTGGATAAAATAGACAGTCACCACAGTAATGCCTGGATAAAAGGGACAGTCAGCACAGTAATCCTTGGATACAAGGGACAGACAGTACAGTAATACCTGGATAAATGGAATAGTCACCACAGTAATAGATTAAACATTTAAAATATTATCTAAATCTGCTCATTTGGCCTCGGAGGTATGACGTACTGGCATGAGTACATTTTTTCTTTTCTTAGACCTGTGATATAAAAAAAGAAAAAAACTGAACGTAATAAGAATTTAGCTTTGCAGATGTCATTTTATTTCCCAAAAGGTCAACTTTCAAGATTCGGACATTGCTGTCGTTCTCTGTAAATGTCCCCACAGAAATTATAACATAATGGAAATTGTAAGCTATACCATTCCATGAATATTAATAGAAATATTATTTAATCTGTTTGTAAAAAAATATTATTTAAAAAAAACTTGTAGCTCTTTTCATAAGATATGGAAACAATGCAAACTAATGAATTCTGAACCCTTTGATGACACTATTTTAGTTTCAATAATCTCTTCGATACATCCTGAAAAATAGAAAATCCATCTAAAGTTGTAAGACCAAGGAAATATTTTTTCAGTTTAAAGGCCATAACTAAACCTGGATTTTCAGTTGTTTTCTTGTTTATTTTTGTATTTGTTGTTAGTTAAAGTCTTCTTGATATCACAAATCTCACAACTCTCATGGTGTAAGATGCAAAAATGCTAAACTTTTCTCAGCAGTATATTTTTGTGAAAGTGAAAAAAACGTTTCAATGTAGTTATAAGAAAGGGTTTTATATCAATAAGCATTTTCCTTATAGCAAGGGAGTGCAAGAAAAAAGAGGAAACTATTGCCACGAACTTCTATTAATTACTAAGCCATGGAGGAACCTTTGTCTTCAATGTTTCATTCTATAAAGTGCTTCGTAAAACTAATCATGCATGTAGAACTCTTTTATGACAGTTATTAACTGAACGCAAAACAAGACCACACCAGTTGTGAGGGCAACAGAATCGTGGAAATTTAAAAATAAATGTAACTGGTTGAAGTCTCACAGGAGTCTTCCTTTGTTCTCCTAAATGACCTCTTCCGTTGACATAAAAGTTATGGCCTCTTACGCAGGACGTAAAACTGCTTGGGAAACAGACGCATTACCACAAACTTCTCCATTATATTTTTTTGGGAGTGGGTGGCGCTTGGCAAAATAGAAATCTCCAGATATTACGAAATTAATTACGAAAATAATCTTTATGTGTTTTACTTAAATACTTTGTGTGTTTTCTCTGTAATGCAGAGTAGAGGTTAAAACATTGAAACAATAAATATGTTTATGGAAATTGTAGAATTAAATATTTTGCACATTATGCATTAGAAGAATGAGGTGATAAATTACGAGTGAGATTTTAAAGTTGAACAAATGCCTCCTATTTTCTGGAAGTTTCCCATGTTCCATATGAAAACATGTAATTTATAGATAATAATAATAATAATAATAATAATAATAATAATAATAATAATAATAATAATAGAGCCTCGATGGCCAAGTCGGTTAGAGCAGCAACTTCGGACTTCATAGAGGTCTGTGGCGCGGGTTCAAATCCGCAGCCGACCGGCCAGAGAGGCGGACACCTTGCTATCCGGGATTATGTATGTAATCAACAGATAGGTTTGCTGAAAAGCAAATGGGTGTTACAGACTAATACACACACAAACAAAGCCACTCCAACATCTCCTAAAAACATAACAGACACCTCACACGTCTCGAACTGTCGGCCTAACCGCGCAACAACTTCTCGCTGCTGGGAGAAAGGGCGCTGGTGACTGGTACAATACATGTACATACGCTACCGGGGTCTAAGCGATGACAGGCAGGGCAGCCGATCGAGACTACGGTCTACCCCAAAGCCAAATCAAAAGTCCTTCAAAAGAAGGCATCGTGCTTACCCCATACAAAATGGGAAAAAACCACGTTAAAAATAATAATAATAATAATATCATCTTGAGCTGCGTCGTATTGTCAGTGACAATTATTCAGCTTCACCACGACAAAAACCAGTTCCGATTATCCTAAAGGTCGTGGCCGCTGAAAGAGTAACCATGAAATCTTTAGAGAAAATCCCATCGACAACCGCCCTTAGTCATCAGAGGCAAATGTCACATTGAAAACTTCACGATATCCCTTTAAGAACCTTTTCCAGTTAACCACTGATGCTTTTTTCAACTCAGCGTAATGTAAAATATCTTACGAGGCATATCGGTGTCGCTTCACGCTTTATAGCTTTCCAAAAGCGTAGGAATTTTAATTTAAACACGCTATATAAACTTTTTTTTAACATTTCGCTATCTTTGCGACTTAGTGCCCTTCAGACTAAGGCAATGTATCCATCTGACATTTAAAAAAGAAAAAGATACTGAAAATGCATAATGGTAATAAAACCAGAAACGCAATATCGTTTCATAGCGATTTGCAATTTGATAATGATAACAAGGTTGAGGTAGCTGTAAAACGGAGAGAAAAATTGTCAACATTCATGTTGTAAAAGTTATGTAAAGAAAAATGTTTAAAAATAAAAATTAAATGCCTCAGACGCTTATTGGAAGATTATCGGCTGTGATTGATTTAAAAAAAATTGTATATAGAAGGTCAAAATGGGGTCTTACTAGCTAAAAGAAGATAGCAACACTTTCCTCTCCAGATATTTAATCATTTGGTCTTTAGTTGTCATCGGAGGTGATTCCTCTCAAGTTGCTGAAAATAAAAAGCGCTCTCAATTTTCAGTTCAGATTTTGCTTGACATCTGATTTTCCAGGAATAGGGAAAGAAAATGTAAACGCCTGTGTGAACGTTTGGACTGGCCATTAAAATTTATCACTTTATGTTTATAGCCATTTTCATCATCATGGATGGAATTTTAAATGATTTTTTAAACGTCAACACTATAATGAATGACCATTATATACTTTTTTATAATGACAGCAGTAAAATATCTTGTATTTATCGTGTCATGGGCTCCCTCAGTTGGTTGACATTTATGACATAAATATTTGTCTTCATAGTAATATAGTAAGTTCAGTGGTAAAATACGGGGCCTCTCATAATCGTCATAAAGATGGGTGTAATAGTGGGAACGAAATATTCAGGGCATCCACAATACCCCAGTATATACCCGGTTATACCCGATCATACAAGCCACAGAAATAGAGACTGATCCAAGTAACGTGGAATATACATTCAACAAAGGATATCTTTATACGACAATATTTTAGGAAAATAGGGAAGTAATATTGAATAATTGAAATAAGTATTATCAAAATACAGATTTAGTTTTTTAAAATTATAGTTTGGTTGATACTTCATGTTTATGTAACACAACTATAGGGAAACATTACACCAACTTGTATTTCACTTAGAATATTGGCGAAGGTATCCTGTTTCGTCGACTTCCAAAAGCTTAACATCAGCAAGGAACCTCCATTTTCAGTCTAAGATCCAGTGCGTGCTACTTCCCGCGCTTGAGCACCCTATTCCGGTTTCATCTGCCCTACCAAGCAGTGCAAAGGGCTCTTTGTACCTGTTACTGTTAAACAGGTGTATCTTTCTTGCTGGCGGGTTAATTGATGGAGACTTTCATCATTTAAAAGGATGTGTAATGTTGCTTTAGAACACCACGGTTTTTCTGACTTGCATTCTTGTGTTGTGTCTGTAATGTATGTATATATTTACATG
Organism: Macrobrachium rosenbergii; assembly: GCF_040412425.1. Taxonomy (NCBI): domain Eukaryota; kingdom Metazoa; phylum Arthropoda; class Malacostraca; order Decapoda; family Palaemonidae; genus Macrobrachium; species Macrobrachium rosenbergii. The sequence goes on from NC_089759.1 coordinate 32,820,997, forward strand.
TATACTGCATTATTTCTATCGTTATTCTACTTTTATCCCTTCAATGCTTTTTTTCCTTTTATCGTGTTTGGATATTATTTTCCCTGAGAGTGAATTTTGAACATCAATGAATGTTCATTCATTTTAATTAACGATAAGGGCAGTAATACGCCATTTATAGAAAATAAATTCTCTCTCTCTCTCTCTCTCTCTCTCTCTCTCTCTCTCTCTCTCTCTCTCTCTCTCTCTCTCTCTCTCTCTCATTGGAACAACAGCTAGTACTGACTAAAATTACTCCTTCTTTAATGAAAAATTTACCCTTGCATTTCTGTTGCCAAGAGTACATTTAGTTTTGCAATAATCAAAGTTATTATGGTCAGATATCGTGTGGTTGCTGTTACATTGTAAATCATGTTGGTACACACACACACACGCCCACACACCCACCCACCTCTTCCTCTGATGTGGTTGTTATTGGTTTATGGTTGCACTGATCTTTAGATTTTTAATAGAATTTCTTCTCCGCTAATTGTGTTTCCCAAGCGCCTTGCGTAAGGGACCAGTGATGTTATTCTTTAGGTTGGCCTTGACCTTTTGTCTGTTGCATTCTTGGAAAATGAGTTTAAATCAGTGCGTTATCTGGCAAAACTTTTTTGTAAATATGAGAGGAAATTATTATTATTATTATTATTATTATTATTATTATTATTATTATTATTATTGTTGTTGTTGTTGGTGTTCTTTATTTTGTTAATCATCACAAAAATACTATAATGAATTCATTTTCTACTTTTTTTAATCAATAGTTCTTTTACTTTTAGCAAACAGAACGTCACACTGTCACTTACCTTGGGATTGAGAGGTAATAATGCTATTTTTGAACATTACGGATGAAATATTTAAGATCCCTGACATTAAATTAGAAATATTCTGAAGACACGCTCTCTCTCTCTCTCTCTCTCTCTCTCTCTCTCTCTCTCTCTCTCTCTCTCTCTCTCTCTCTCTCTCTCTCTCTCTCTCTCTCTTAACACATATATATACATATATATATGTATATATATATACATACATACATACATACATACATACATACATACATATATATGTATACTCAATGAGAGCAGATATTAGCTTTGTGGATATTTATCGTGTTCTGTGGAGGAGAGAGATGTAAGTTATTACCATTCACCTCATTCTAAAAGATTGCAGATTTAATCATAATAATAATAATAAATAAATAAATAAATAAATGTATCATATTCCTTTGGTTAAGAAAAACACATGTTCATGCTACTCGAGAAAGCAGAGTGGAAGTGTATTTCATAATTTCTATTTCATTTATGGCAGTGGTTAGATTTGAGGGGATGAAACGCTTTCATTTATCTCTTTGGAGATCAGAGGATCACTTTAACTCATAACCACAAATCTCTGATGGATCATTTTTTGGTTCTACGTTTCCCCTTTTATAACTGTTACAGGCATTTATGTTATGGCGCTTTTATTTCAAACTATAACTTACGTAAGTTATAGACAAGAGAGGGGAGAAAGAGAAACATCGAATTTGGGAGACTGCGCTCCAAACATTTGACCTCGGATTAAGCAAGATCCTTCAGTTCCGCATCTCTCTCATTAGTGATGCATTGTAGGGGGTAATGGTGTCTACTGTGGCTTCATTTATCACTGGGGGAAACAGTCCAATGCATACAGAATGAGATCTATCCAGACCACACTAATAATACTCTTTTGTGTATGCCAGTACAACGAACCGAATCATATTTTGGGTAGGAGCGTTTGTACTTGCATAAACAAATAGAACGTTAAAATAAAACTAGTGTAAGGTTCAGATTAATCGGCCACTAAGCCTAATGAGGGAATTATGTAATTCTGTGATTAAATATAGCCTCCTCCTACCGGAAATCCAAAGCGATCCTCATCCCCAGCTTCTTTTTCACCTTCAAAAAGGGTGCCACGCAACTTTTTCACCTTCAAAAAGGGTGTCACGCTTCCATTAAATATCACAACACGTCACGAACGTTGAAGACGAATGACGTCAGTTAAGCATTTTGGATAAAGGGTAAACTTGGAATATATAGTCTGAGGAAAATCACCCATGAGAGTAATCATTTATATAGCCTATACCGTACATATGTACGTGTTATACACACTCAAGCACACGCACACACACACACACACACACACACACACACATATATATATATATATATATATATATATATATATATATATATATATATATATATATATATATATATATATATATGTTTGTGTGTGTGTATGTGTATATGCATATATTTATCTCTATCTATCTATCTATATTTATCTATATGCATGTATAAATTTTTTTACTGTAATACAGCAGTATAATATGATGATAAAAGGCTCCTAAAACACTATTTGAACGTTGCAAACATCCTTCCTTCCTGTACCATTGAACAGGGGCACAGAAGGAAGTGCTCGAAATATATAGTTGCAACATTCAAATAGTGTTTTATGGGCCTTTTATCTTCATATTATACTGTTGTATTACAGTAAACACATTCAAAATATATATATATATATATATATATATATATATATATATATATATATATGCACACACACACATGCAATTTATTTTATCTTTATATGTAAATGTACCGAAATACTAGAAAATTCCCCAAAGGTTGCTGAAGCGAACTAATCATTGAATTTCACCGCGTAAGTACGGATGTTGTGGAGAGTAAAAATATACAAGGCCCTTTATCTGTTAATGCTGCCGTAATTGAAATCTGAATTTGGTTATGCCAAAAACACCGTAAATACCTTCCAATGAACGTTCAAAAATGTTCTATGTTGTTTCAGTACAAATTCAATCACTGATCCCAGTAACTCTGTTGTTTCGCATTTAAATAACACAATCCCTGCAATTAATCCTCCATCAAAAAGCCCCCAAATTTTAGTTGCGAATAAAAGAGAATAACAAAATTCGATTTCTGTCTGTGAAGCAATTAAAAGGAATTTTTGGTCATGATCGCTATCTATTTCCTGACAATAACAGCAGCTCTTTACTATTTAACTTCATTCGTCGTACAGAGGACAATTATCATTTTTACTTTTAAAAATATTATTACAGAATGACCTTTGGGCAAGTAGTTTAAATTTTTCTTGTTTTAAAGCTATAGAATTAGCGCCAGGTTTATGACGAATGCCTGTCAGTAAGGAGAGCTTAATAATTCTTGAAAACTTAAAAGTATTTTAGATATTTATTCTCTAAAGACTTTCGCCTTCTTACCATCTTAAGAAAATTGTATGAAGCACAGATATTTTACTTTTTCTTTCTCTTCTTTCTCTTACTTTCCTTACCAGAATTCCATTCTCTAAAATAATTCAATTCTGGGAAATATTATATTATGAAAAAAAGAGATAAAAAAAATTGTATATGAGTTCTTTTGTTTTAAATCCGGATAATAATGATATAATACTGTTTATCGATCTATATAAATTAAACATTAAGGTATCAGGTGCACGCAAGAGTTCATCCTTTCAAGAAAAACAAATAAAATCATAGTTTTTTTACAGGATATATCTCATTACCTGCCTTCATTTAATTAATACCGAAATAACAGTAATTAGTGTGAACACTTCAAATGAAGTGTCATGTGAAGACGAAAATTAAGTGTTACAGAACTCCAGATGATTGGCGATGCAGTAAATACAAGCAATTACAGTTGTATTCCCTCTGCAAAAACAGCTGACACTCAATGTTAATTGCACTGGAAAATATATTTACGTCCGTGTTCACTAGACCTAATTAACTTGCCTACTGGACTGTAATTGATATCACATCCATGTTGCCATATATCAAAGTATATTATCATTAATAATCAGCATATATTTTGTTCCCTTCGGCTTGTGACACATCAGGCTAATAACAAATTACTGATAAAGGAAAAAAAATATAAAATATGAAAATCTTTTAAGCTACAAAGGAACCAGGTAAAGTATTCTTTTGGTGATGAAACTATTTTTTCTGATTTGGTAACGTTCATTCTAAGTAAATATTCTTTTATTTCTTAATTTCGGGGTATAGTAAATCAAGCTACATAGAACTTCAGTGCCAGATATTGTGACGTATGAAGACCACTAAGTCTTCGTTTCTTTTAACGTTGGTTGGTTAGTAATCCCACTAACCAGTCCACGGCTAGAGAGAGCCATGCAAAATTGGAAAGAATGAGGAGAAGGTAGGTAGCGCTTCCTCAGCAAAGCCTAACAGGCACGGCAGCAATTGAAGTGGACACCAACACTAGGTCGAGGTTATGAAGTTGTTAGATCAATGTATGTGAAGTGAGTTGACAGAGGCCTTTTGCAAGGCCTATATTGAGAGTTCAACACGGCGGTGAATGTTGTGAAGGACGTAGGCCATGTAACATATGAGGAAAGAACGTGGATTGCAAGGTCCAATTAGCTGGCCATTTGTGCACATGCTTGTCAAAACATTTCCGGTCCCTGTAGCGGGAACCTTCCCTAATCAACGGATAGGTTTGCTGAAAAGCAAATGGGTGTTACAGACTAATACACACACAAACAAAGCCACTCCATCATCTTCTAAAAAAAAACATAACAGACGCCTCACACGTCTCGAACTGTTGGCCTAGCTGCTCATGTCTCCTCGCTGCTGGGAGAAAGGGAGCTGGGGATTTGGCACGATACATATACACATGTGCTATCGGGGTCTAAGTGATGTCAGGCAGGGCAGCCGATCGAGGCTACGGCATACCCCAACGCCAAATCAAAGTCCTTCAAAAGAAGGCATCGTGCTTACCCCGTATGAAAAATGGGAAAAAAGCACGTGAAACGAGGAAGAAGAAGAAGAAGTAGCGGGAACCTTCCCTCAAAACTTGCGCTACGGAAAGTGAGTTCCATCCATAGAGACCCCATCTATCCAGGAGACAGAACTATGGCAGTGGTCCCAAAAGAATCTTGTTAACCTTTGCGGGATCTCCCCAACCTACCATAATATATGACTGAAGAATATCCGAATGCACTTCAAACCTAGTCGTCATGTAAGTTTGGTGGGTAAGGGACCTGGGAAGGCTAGTATTAGCCTGCCCCATCCTATCCTTTGTATTATGACGAATGTTGTTGCTCCAAGTAAGCTACGAAATAAGTAGGCAAATAAATACAAATGGGCATCACATTATAATTATAGTATTTAGTTTATTGTATAGGTTTTCATTCGGATTACTAAGGTATACTTTAAATAGGTGTCGATGATTTTTAGGGTAACAAAATAATCAGTGAGGGGAAACATTACTTTAGAATTTGTTGGGGTGGCAAGTCACGACATTCGAGAAGAAGAAAGAATTAGTTCCATAAAGGATGCTGACTTTAATGTTTGTTTTTCCTGAAAAGTAGGTAAGGGGAAAGTTACCGATATTGGAACTATATTACAGTTAATAAGTGTGGTAAGACCTGGAAGGTATTACTGGACTGCTATACCCTTTGGTGAGATTGATATCATACTGTTGTGCCGGCTTTGTCTGTCCGTCCGCACTTTTTCTGTCTGCATTTTCTATGTCCGGCCTCAGATGTTAAATAACTGCTGAGGCTAGAGGCCTGCTAATTTGTATGTTGATCATCCACCCTCCAATCATCAAATATACCAAATTGCAGCCCTCTAG
>NC_089759.1:32839156-32856656 GCF_040412425.1 Macrobrachium rosenbergii
TATATATATATATATATATATATATATATATATATATATATATATATATATATATATATTTATTTATTAATCCTTCGATTATCCACAGTAACAGAGCCAAGGCCCTGTCGGATAGGTTCAAAATCCAGATAAGGTCAAATAAAATTCTACAAATGTGTAACAACAACTCCGTACCCTTACTCCTCCTGCCTTATCAATACCACACAACCATAAACACTAAATATGCTTATAAACAAGCACCACAATAGAAGCTTTGCAGTGAATCTTCTTGTTAAAACGAAACAGCCAACCTCCGGATGCTTAAGTCTGCAGCCCTGTGAAGGCCTGCGAACGCCGTACTGGCGGCATTCAACTCAGCACCACAAACGTGCACTCCAGCCGACAAAACCGGACAAAGGTTGACTGTTCAAGGTCCTCATGACAGCCTTTTGCCATGCCCCTGCAGACCTGAAACCGGGAGGTTTACACAGAGTCTATCGCATACTTCTGCAGCCTGTGCATGGCGTTGTTGATACCTTGCAAAGTTGACCAAACAGTGGCACACTTCCCCATGATATGTGCCATAGACTGATCTGCTCACTCGAGTTTTCTGTGCAGCATATACTGAAGGCCAACGAGAACAGATCTACCTTTCGGTGGTCTCGGTAAAATGCTGTATGGGCCGCGGCCAGTGAATCTTTAACCATGGCCCGGTGGTGGCCTGCCCTATATCGTTGCCTGATGAACGATTATGGCTAACTTTAAGGGGCCGAATTTGGAGGAGTTATCGATTTTTAGTTTTTTAGTTTTGGACTGGTATATGTCTAAATAAGCATGTCCTGAAATATTATTGCTAAAAAAAAATTTAAAGTTTTTTTTTTTTTTACATTTTTGTTCACTGCATTTACCGGCATTTGAGCCCATTCCTATGAGCATCAAGCTCAGGGATCCTAGAGAGTAACTGCTCTTTTAAACTGGTGGTTTGATGTCTGGGGAGTCTACACCTAGTTGTTGTAGCTGGCTCTTGTATAGGGAAGCTAGATCAGCAAGTCTGAATATTGTAGGTGATGTTTCTGTATTAGTAACCTTGCTATCAATGATGTAGATAACAAGTTCAGAAAAAGCCACAGGATATAACTCTTTCCATTGATCATGGTGATTCTCCTCATGCTTTATCGCATTAAGATGTGCTCTCTCTGAGTTGTATAAGTCTGCCAAGCATCGTGGGTGATACTTCAGTTCTTGAGCAACAACATCATCAGCACTTAACTTTCGGTGGCGTTCGGAGCGATTCTCTTTTTCGATTTCTGTTGCATCATCTATAAATAACCTTTGGGATTACACACCGCGTCTCTTGTAGATGGCGCAAAGGTCAGTATTCGTCACGTTTTCTATAATGAGTGCATAGTATCAGTTAACCCTTGTGGAGGTTCAGAATGAGGCAGGGGCACCAACTTTCTCTTTTTTGGCTCCTCCCTTGCCATGCTTGATGCCGAGAAAGTACGACAGTTCCCTGGAAATCAAGGCCTTAGGCAGTCATTGTGAACAGAGAGAGGGGCTAGGCTTAACCATTTTGGGGAATGAAGGAGAGAGTTTATGAAGGGGCAAGTGGAAACCCACAGTTCTAGTAATTAAACAATTGGAATTAATTTTATTTCTTCCTCAATTACATCACATATGTAAAAACGGACACAGGTGGTTTGGAGTGAGGCTCCATTCATTCAAAATATATATATATATATATATATATATATATATATATATATATATATATATATATATATATATATATATATATATATATATATTACACATATATATATATATGCATATCTTTGCATGAAAATTATTTGACGAAAACGAATCATGTGTTTGCTCTTAATGTTGGTAAATATTCCTTGCTTATATGTGTGTATGTGTGTGTGTGTGTGTGTGTGAGGGAGAGAGAGAGTAAGGAAAGAGAGCCCTATAATCCTATCTCTCGCATTGTTTCGAGCTATTTCCGCTGGAAGAAACGAGAAAGAGACTGACTTACTGCGTAAAAAGATTGGTATTTCGAAGATCTGTGTTTGTAAACCCCAATTTCCGGGACGTCTCTGGAATTTCATTTAGGGAAGGGAGACAGAATTATGTCGATCAGGCCAATTCCTCGGAAACTTCGAAAAACGAGAGCGTTTGCTCGTTCAAGGCTTTATGCAGATTTCTTGTAATCTTTGTATGTTGAGTGTTTTTAGGTTTGTTCCATATGAAGTTCTGCACAAGTTGTAGTAGTAGTAATAATAATAATAATAATAATAATAATAATAATAATAATAATAATAATAAAAACTTGAGCTAACATGTCATATACTGTCGTTGGCATTGCACATACGCATACACGCTCATATATATATATATATATATATATATATATATATATATATATATATATATATATATATATATATATATGTGTGTGTGTGTGTGTGTGTGTGTGTGTGTGTATATAACATTTGCGTGTGTCCATATTTGTGTGTGTACGTGTGTACATGCGTGTGTATGTGTTAGTCTTTTGCATCACAACCCTTATTCACCAACTTCTATTTTAGAATCCATGTCAAATAGGGATTCCTTGTAACAGCTGTAAAGCGTAAGATATAATAATAATAAATTTACCGCATATAAAAATTGAATATCTTCTGATAACTGTTTATATCTTAATTTGGCAATAATAATGAGATAAGTATTCAGAATATGCCAAATCTAGACATGATATATATCTGTTGACTGTATCATATGTGGCTCAGTATTACTGTTTTTGCTTAATAAGCATGAAGAAGAAAATTTAGTTTATTCGACATTCATATCCTTAGTGTACTATAAAACACTTATACTATCGGTAAAATTCTTAAATGTGAGTAATGTAAATTGCTGAAACATATCTCATTCGTATTTAGTTATTCTTTCACTAAGTAACTCATGATGAATTATGAGTTGTTCAAGTGACGACAATCATTCTGAAGTAATATCCTGTTACCTTGCGAATATGACAACCCTGTGTTCTGTTTTTTCCGTTATTTTTACGAATATAAGTGATTCACTTCCGTGGTTTGATCCACGTTCATTGTCGCATTTGTTTTTTTTTTTTGACTTCCGCTTCATACTGGACCGTTTTTTTGTGCAGTCGTTTTTGCCCGTCTTCGGAATTTTTCTTCACTGTCACTAATCAATAAATTTTCCGCGTGAGCATTAAGTCATTAAACTATGTCACTCACAATCTTCTCTTATCGTATAATCTCCTGTAACTAGAGGCCGTAGTTTTAATCCCTTTTGTTGCCTGGATGGAGTATATTTACAGTGAAAGATGCTTTTAAGATTTCTCGTGTAATATGACAGTTTATAGACTTGCAAAGACAGTTTCCACACGTCGTATTTGTTTTTTTATATAAGTATTGCCACGTTTCTTATAGTACAATCTATATGGTAGCCTGGGAACAAGGCTGATATAATTTCTATGGAATTTTCTTGAAATTTATTTACGTTTTACGTTCCTTATTTCCACACAGGGTTCAATGGAATATCAACTCTGAAGTGTAAAAACATGCTCATGATTGACAAGTTGCCGAAAAAAAAATCTATTTTAAATTTACAGATTAAATGTCACTTGGTCAAGTTAGTATAATTTCAAGTTACATTCCAGAACTGAATCACTAATAAATTGTAAATTTGACTTTCAGTTATAGGAAAAACGAGAAAGAGAATATTACCAGCGAATCATAATTGCAACTTTTAAACGGAATTTTATCGCTTCTAATGTGAAGATTACGTATATTGTTTCATTTTTTAGTTTTCTGTAAAAGAAAACTATTGTGCCGGCTTTGTCTGTCCGTCCGTACTTTTTCTGTCCGCCCTCGGATCTTAAAAACTACTGAGGCTAGAGGGCTGCAAATTGGTATGTTGATCATCCACCCTCCAATCATCAAACAGCAAGTTGCAGCCCTCTGGCCTCAGCAGTTTTTATTTCATTTAAGGTTAAAGTTAGCCATAATCGTGCTTCTGGCAACGATATAGGCCAGGCCACCACCGGGTCGTGGGTAAAGTTTCATGTGCAGCGGCTCATACAGCATTATACCGAGACCACCGAAATATTGATTTATTTTCGGTGGCCTTGATTATACTGTGTAGCGGCTGTACAGAAGACTCGATTGCGCCGAAGAAACTTCGGCACATTTTTCACTTGTCATGACTACCAATTAGTCTGTCTTTCCTGTAGCAGGAAGATGTGAAAAATGCCAACTGCCTACCTGGAAGAAGTGAAATTGTATTATAGTTACTGTAAATATTTGCAAGTTGTTATATTTTAACAATATATTTAAAAAAAAAATAGTGAAATGGACAGATTTTATGTAAAAAATCATTAACAGTACACTTAATTTAAGAAAAGACAAATTTGACCAAAATTTCACACACACACATATATTATATATATATATATATATATATATATATATATATATATATATATATATATATATATATATATATATATGTATATATATATATATATATATATATATATATATATATATATATATATATAAAATATACTGTGTGTGTGTGTGAAATTTAAATATATATATATATATATATATATATATATATATATATATATATATATATATATATATATATATATATATATAAATTTGCACACAAACACACACACTGTATATATATATATATATATATATATATATATATATATATATATATATATATATATATATATGTGTGTGTGTGTGTGTGTGTGTGTGTGTGTGTGTGTGCGAGCGAAATTATTGTCGAATTTGTCTTTTCTTAAATTAAGTGTACTGTTAATGAATTTTTCTTAAAATCTGCCCATTTCACTATTTTTTTTAAATATTGTTGAAAGACGCGATACCACACACACACACACACACACACACACACACACACACACACACACACACACACACACACACACACATATATATATATATATATATATATATATATATATATATATATATATATATATATATATATATATAAAATTTTACGGTGAGAGATACATGTTTTCATTCCTATGCAAAGAGACACCCATTCAGCCGCATTTACACACTCCCATACAGAATTCCTCCACACCCTGTGGCAAAGCACTGGACTCACTTCGCAAGGTTCCTGGTTCGATCTTGGCCTGGTACTTGCTGCTCGAGCTAGCCTTAAAAGTAAGTATACCTTAGTTTAACCAGACCATTGAGCTGATTAACAGCTCTCCTAGGGCTGGCCCGAAGGATTAGACTTATTTTACGTGGCTAATAACCTATTGGTTACCTAGCAACGGGACCTACAACTTATTGTGGAATCCGAACCACATAGCGAGAAATGAATTTCTATCACCAGAAATAAATTCCTCTTAATTCTTCATTGGCCGGCCGGAGATTCGAACGCGGGCTCAGCAGAGTGCTAGCCGAGAACGCCACCGACTCTCCCAACGAGAAACTCGATCTAGCCGTAAATGGGTACCGGCGTCACTTAGAGTTAATAAATACTAATGAAGCTAACAATCACTCTCTTAGAGAGTTGGTGGAGACCAGAAGGCTCCTTCCTGCTGTGAGGACCCCTCCCAAAGTTAAAAAAAAAAAAAAAAAAAAGGGGGTGGGAAGAGGAAGATCTCATTTTATAAAATGACTTGCCCCCGAGTCAAACTTGTGGAAAAATAAAAAAAATAATTGGGGCACATTACGCCCCTAACTTCATCTGCTTATGACGCTTCCCCCAAGGGCCCTCTGTGTTAACTGCACGAATAATAATAACAATAAAAAGATCGAACTAATTATGAAAATAATAATAAGAATAGTCATGATAGTACCATTTATTAATAAAGTTACGAGGCACGAAGCGCGGAAAATTAGGGCTATGATATTTTATGTTCAATATTTTGAAAGTAATAACATCATATTTGCTAGTAAGTTTAGATGTCAACATATTAATTTATCCTCTGTGGACAAAATAAAAAGAAATGATAATGTCTCCCATATTTTGTCATGATAAATACAATAATTTCATTAAATGTGTGCGCAATTAATAATGAATAAACAGATTCACAAAGACCCAGGAAACTCAGACAGTTCTGTGATGGAGGTGCTCTGGGGAAATACCAGCAAATGTTGTTTGACATGATTAATAAATGCGTTGCTTCAAATATGTATTCCCGTCATTTTAGGTGAGTGGAGGGTGGAAGGATGTTTCATGTTTTATGAATTGTTTACTGAATTAAAAGTATTAAGCTTTTATTTATTTGCATAGCATTTTTACTACTGCTTAAACTGATAGGTTGAATCAAGATTAAATATATATTACTGTTAGTAAGTGCAACTTGTTTCTCAAAAAAAGTGAGTGCTAGTAATGCTAGGTTTGGCATAATCGACATTCGTAAATAAGAGCTTCAGTATAAAAATCAATTATCTTTTACTAAAAAGAGAGAGAGAGAGAGAGAGAGAGAGAGAGAGAGAGAGAGAGAGAGAGAGAGAGAGAGAGAGAGAGAGAGAGAGGAACCTCCGTGTGATGCAAGCAGATAGGGGATTAGAAACATGTCATCATACGGGCTAAGTTGATTATAAATATATTGAAGACTTTTGTATTGACCCAGGATTAGATGCAGAATCCAGGCATATTTCAGCCTGAAAACGAGGAAAGATGTCAGAGATATCTGAGTATGAATGTTTGATACATTGTTCCATCCCAGTGGTGGCGGTGAGGATTGCTTTATTCAAGTCTTCCTTTACTATTTATGATATGGTGTTTTAAATATTTTATAGGAACACTGATCCCCCACGTCTTTTACCCCTCTTTCCAAACACTCCTCCCTAACCTCCGTCTCACTCTCTCGCCCCACTCTCGTTCTTTCTTTCACTATGTATTTTTATTTATTTATTTAATTATTTTTTTTTATTTATTTATTTTCATTTATTTTTATTTATTTATTTATTTTCATATATTTATTTATCTATTTTTATTTATTTATTTTTTTATTGTTATTTATTTATTTATTTTTATATATTGATTAAATTTTATTTATCTATTTAGTTTTATTTATTTTCATTTATTTATTTTTTAAATTTATTTATCTCTTTTTATTTATTTATTTTCATTTATATATTTTTGGTGATAGAAATTCATTTCTCGCTATAATGTGGTTCGGATTCCACAATAAGCTGTAGGTCCCGTTGTTAGGTAACCAGTTGGTTCTTAGCCACGTTAAATAAATCTAATCCTTCGGGCCAGCCCTAGGAGAGCTGTTAATCAGCTCAGTGGTCTGGTTAAACTAAGGTAGTATACTTAACTTATGGCTCATGGAAAGGCCGAAGAATATGAGGTGACACCGCATTGCTTTCGTTAACATAAGCATAAATAACTTCATTGAAATCGAAATTCAACAGTAAATCTCTTGGTAACAAAGCTGTATAGAGAGAGAGAGAGAGAGAGAGAGAGAGAGAGAGAGAGAGAGAGAGAGAGAGAGAGAGGAGGAAAACAAGAAGGGAGTTTGGGATACAAATTGTGGAATTGGCAAGTTTAAAAAAAAGGAAAACACAGGCTTTGAACCACAAAGTAGATGAAATGCCCGAAATCACAAGAAAACGGAAATAAGGTAATGTAAGTCTATGATACTGAGGCCGAAGAGAATAATAAACAGAAAATTAAGAGTAGGACAAAAAACGCTACATTTTTATAGAAGGAAAATACATTCCTGTAAACTTATTCTGTATTACCTGTTTTCAACCAGTTTTCAGATATTAGTATAGAAAGTATCTTTCGCGATGATCACATTAAGAAAAGTCTTGTGTTCATTAACTGAAAGTAGGGACGATTTTGATATAAGGTAAAAATTTTATTTTCACCGACGCGAATATAAATAGAAATGTAAAAATAATATCCTGCTTCGTTTGTCATTCAAAATGACAAGATACGAATAACCTCGCAAACAGACGCACAAACAAACGAACAGACACACAAACAAACGAACTGACACAAACAAACAAACACAGACACACAAATATAAAGCTATATATTTCCTATTGCCTACGTTAGGGTTAAAGTGATATCCTTGTGAGTTTTCGATGTTGTTTACTTTTTTTTTTTTTCATGGTCGGCTGGATGCTCTAGAGATTTATGTATCACACGCTGAGCCAAGCTTCAAAGCCTCCCGAAGAACGTTAGTGTAAGGTCGACCGGGAAACCTCAGTCAGGGAATGTTCTTCACCCTTCGTCTAAGGATATATATATATATATATATATATATATATATATATATATATATATATATATATATATATATATATATATATATATATATATATATATATATATATATATATATATATATATATATATATATATATCTGTGTGTGTGAAGTATACACGCAAATGTTAAGGTACAAGTGCCATTTTATATCGAATTCATGATACCTTGGGCTTCACTTACACCCAGGGTGTAGTAACTGCCAAGTGCTTCAGGGCTTCACTTACACACAGGGAATAATAACTGCCAAGTGCTTCTGCTCCGGTCATGATTTGAACCGGTTTAATAACCCAGTGGACAGTGGCACAGTGAATAACCAATCACGATTAAAACACACTCATATATATATATATATATATATATATATATATATATATATATATATATATATATATATATATATATATATATATATATATATATATATATATGTGTGTGTGTGTGTGTGTGTGTTAATCGTGATTGGTTATTCACTGTTATAAATATATCATTTCACTAAATTACTTTGAGGTTTTAGATCAAGAATTTTTGGCGCTAAAAAATTTTATTATAATTTTATAAATTAGACCATATTATGCATACATGAACTTATTTATGCATTAGCTCCTCCTCCTCTGCCCTTCTGTATTGTAATATTATTATATTTACACAGAGAGATTCCGTTGGTCATCAAAATACAGTATTTAGTGAATATTTCTCAGTGAAAAAATCCGCGAATGGGCGAATTTTCCGCAAATAATGGGTAGATACGTTCCAAAGAGAAATCCGTGAATACGTGAGTCCGCGAAGTCAGCTTTTATTTTCCAGATTTAAAAAATGATTCAGATTATTTTCTTTCAGTTTAGTTGTTCTTCATTTCATATCCAAGCTACAGAGTTAAGGAAATCACTGCGATGTGAAATACACTAAAGTCGGAATATTTCCTTTTATTTAAGCCTTTCATGATTCATCACACTCAAACATATCTTCATATTGCATAAAAACACAAGATGTCTCTCACCAGACATTGAAACTTCCTTCTATCTTTTCAGAATTTGTATTCTCTTCGGAAAATCAACTGTTTTCACATCTTTACAGTGTTATGCTAGAATGAAAAATAAAACCCGTGGCAGTCAATATAAAGAAAGAAAATAATTCATATAAAAATACGAGTGAATTAGCTATATACGTGACCAGATTCTCTCATTTGGTTTTCTGTATTTTTGATCAAAACAAAATCACACACTGATAGTATCTATCACTATATAATAGTGAATGTGTATCATACAGTGCATTTGAAATATATAAGCTTCTTGTAAGAACATGAGATATATAAAAAAAGCATTTAATCTTTCGAGTGAAATCACAGAGTTTACTTAGCAACCGCAAATCAGACATATTGTAGACTAGTGTGTAAATTGTCAGTTCCGCAACCCTGCAAACTATGTTGATTCCTTTCTAGCAGAAGCTGGCCTGTCAGCAGTAGAAAGTTTTCGGTGTAGGATCGTCCATTCATCGTACGAGAAAGGAGATCCTGACAGAGATACGTTGTCCCTGGAATACACGATGACTCCATTAAAAGAGAGAGAGAGAGAGAGAGAGAGAGAGAGAGAGAGAGAGAGAGAGAGAGAGAGAGAGAGACGAGTCACAGATTTAAGAGCTTACATTTCTGGTATGGAGTGGAAAAGAGTTACCCTACATGCAATCCAAAGGAAGTGGGAGAGGAGTCTCTGCAGTGTGAAATATCATACATATTATGATTCGCTCCACCAAGCTCTCCTCATTGTCTATGTAAAAATAGACCAACATCAGTTCTTGGGAGATTGCTCTTCATGTGTGGAAAGAGGATTCATCCTCCCATGGAGGCCCAAATACCGGTTAAGAGACGAAGGTTATGCGAAGGTAAACGCTCCCCCCTTGTGTTAATAGTGTCTATAAAGAAAGGCTGTTTGGCTTTCCCCTTACCTGGGGTAAAAAAACAAAAGACTCAAGGCCAAGGTGATTACTGCGTTTATGTGGGCACAATGGCAAGAGTTCCCCACGTCGTTTTAAAAGCATTAAAAAAATGGTTGTGAGCATTGTTTACGTTCCAGAAAAATTTTCTGTTTGGGGCAATTAGAAAAGATCTGAAGACCCCATTATGTGAGTGATTAAGTGAAAATAATCCTTTGCACTTTCATATTCAATGTGGTTTTACTATTGATTTAATTGTCAATCCTAATTCCTTTTGTTGCTGATTATTATGCGAGATAATGGTGTATAGTTATGTATACATCGCCCCATACATGCTGTCTAATGGTGCTCTATCTGACCATTAAAGTATATCTAAATTATAAGATTCTCAATAACATTGATAGATATATATAAATACTGCATTCTTTGGTATTGACACTAAAGATATTACCAATTCGGGGCGAGTGTAGAACGAATGGACAGATTCTGCAGACATAAACAAACCTAACCTTTCCCATAATGCCAGGTCCTGACCTAACCAGACCTTACCTAACTAACCTCACTTAGGGCACCGTGCCCTGACCTAGCCGGGCCCCCCCAAGTAACCCTAAACATAGGAGACAATGAGCTTCCGTTCAGAGGTAGTCCCGTCGTTCTGCAAACTACCCTCAGTTTCCTTAAAAGCAATTGAAAATACAAACTTAAAACATATGATAACACTTCCCTTTTTAATGGCATTTGTGCTGGGTCGTAGTCTTTATATACGCGATGGTCAGCAGGGGGTCAACTGCATGCTGACTTTTGATTGGCCGAGGCGAAATGGGGGCCGCTGACTGGTTAGCTATAAATTTCAAACTTGATGGTCGCGCTGCTGTAGTCTCGCTCACTGGCGGAGCTGGTGTGTGACGTCACCGCGTGGTGCGTGACGTTTCGTGACGTCACTGCCTGGTATTATGCTGCGAATATTTTCATTGGTTGCTGGGTCTTGCATTGCAGGGCCGGGAGCGTCGCGTGCTGTGGTGTGTATTGCAGGTCTTTGCACAGTAGGTCGTCTAATGCTAGTGGGTAGAAAGAAAACTTCCTGGGTCGCATTTAATGAGGGCTTCACATGCTGTAATAAGAGCCCCTCTAGCAACCTTAGGCACCTCGAGTCCGGGGCCTTTCCAGTTATCTCGGTGATTTCGATAATCGTATTTCTTGAGATACCTGTATGATGTGAATCCCTCATGTGGAGTTTTATAGCACCTTCTTAGCCAGATTCATGGTGGTCATACCTAATATATGAGCTGGCACATCCACCGACTGGGCATTTGAAATGGTATACCACGTTTGTCTGTCTAAGGGGATCTCTTATCGGCGGGGCCGGTTTGTTCTTCATTATCAGGTCTGGGTGCGTCAATTTTGGTAGTAAATGACGATGTCCAGTTGGGTGCTGACGTCGGTAGTAGATACATTCTCTGCAATAATTTTCTTTATGGCATGTTCGTCCTCCTGGTATTTAGGATGCATTCTTGCTTTATAATAAAATTTAATTCATTCTTGTGGATGGGGCTGCAGTTGTTCAAGTTCGTCATACCACCGATCCAGTGCTTTGCGTATTCCGGTATTCACTTGCTTGTTCAAATACCCGTTATTCGTGAGCATTTGGGAGACGCGATCGAGTTCTTGGCGGGTGTCCTGCCAGGACGAACAGTGTGTTAAGGCCCCCCTTACGAAGGCTTTTATGTCGCAGGACTCTCGCTGTCTCCATTAAGGCAAAGGCCAAGGTTGGTCTGCTTCGTGTGTACGGAGGTTCTCAGGCCATCGTCGGTCTTGTAGAACGAGAACGTCGAGAATGGGAAGCTGACCACTACTGCTGAATTCGACCGTATAATTTAACGAGCTGCATTCCTGAAAAGTGCGGTGGAACGCCTCTACTTCGTTCTGGTCGTTTGCCTGCACGAAAATGTCATCGATATGGCTCGCACAAATGCGCAGCCTTCGTATACGGGAAAAAAAAACTCGCTCTTCTACCAATCCCATACAAAAGTTAGCGAAGAGCACGCCTAAAGGCGAGCCCTTGCCACGCCATTTTTCTGTTTATGCATATGGCTCTTGTGGGTGGAGAAAGGGGCCTTCTTCGTGCATATCTCAAGGGACCCTTCCGGGATATTCAGCATGCAGGTGACCCCCGCTGACCAACGCGTATAGAAAGAGTAGGACCCAGCATGAGCACCAGTCTACTCCCTCCCTTTGCCGTGAAAAGCTTAACAGAACCTGAGAGAAACGTTGACCTAACGCACTTGAAGCCGATTTAACAATTATACCGACCTGAGAAAATCTGCGGATCATGATCCCCATGCGTCAGTTACCCGACGAACCTTTTATGCATCAGAAATAAATTATATCCCGATCTACGACTATTTCCCCTCTCCAGAAATGACAAAGTATCGGAGAGTTGCTGGCGCAATGCAGTAACCAGGAAAAGTCAGTTATTAGAAAAACAGAAAAAACCTTATATAAACTGGATGCAGGTGATGCAGCAATTACTTTCAATATAATAATAATAATAATAATAATAATAATAATAATAATAATAATAATAATAATAATAACAGAAAGTCAGCCTTATCATAATAGTAATAATACAATATAACGTATAGTTGGGTGAGTCAGTTAACTATACGGAAGAGCAGGAAAAATGGATAATAAATAACTAGGCAAAAAATTTTATAATTTTTTTGCTAATTTCAAAATGCTTTTAACTGATTACGTAGAGATAATACCACTAACGTGACAAAAGAATTTTAACTTAAAAAAAGAATCAAGGGATCCCAAACACATTATCGTAATGGCGAGGATTTTCGATTTCACCAAGTCCAAGAAAAAGGACCAAACGTTAAATAAGTTGAGTTTAGAAAGTTTAATGCTGTTGTTTCTAAATGGAAAAATGAGTTTTTAGTTTTCTGTAAAAGAGAACTATTGCAATGGGTTCGCCTGTCCGTTTGCACTTTTTCTGTCCTCTCTCAGGTCTTAAAACCTACGGAGGCTAGAGGGCTGCAAATTGTTATGTTGAACATCCACCCTCCAATCATCAGACATACCAAATTGCAGCCCCCTAGCCTCGGTAGTTTTTATTTTATTTAGGGGTAAAGTTAGCCATGATCGTGCATCTGCCAACACTGTATGTGTCAACAACACAGGCCACCACCGGGCCGTGGTTGAGAGTTTCATACAGCATCATACACTGTACAGAAAACTCGGTTGCGCTGAAGAAACTTTGGTGCATTTTTACTTTTTTTTTTTACATCAGATATTCTAGAGTATTTAAGAACAGTGTATATATTAACCATGCATATAAGACTTTACATTTCTCTGCTGGCAAGGATAGAATGAAACCAGGAGTGTCTCTTATCGGCCTCAATCGCTGATAAACATGTACAGTAGATGATCGGAAGGTATGCAAGACTCCGGTTAGGAAAATATACCCATACAGTCAATAATTATAAGTTAAAATAAGGATAGGAAACTTTATATATATATATATATATATATATATATATATATATATATATATATATATATATATATATATATATATATATATTTGTTTTATACATTTGTACCCAGACATTAACACGCAAACACACACACACACACACACACACACACACACACACACACACACACACACACACACACACACACACACACGGAATTACCTCCATATTATTAGTCACAATATAAATTATATAATATAAAAGTAAGTTCTCATTTTTATATAATATTCTTCATCTTTCCCAATAATAGGACAGCGATCTGTCTTCAGAAAAACAAATTAATTACGGAACTTTTCCTACCTCGTGGGCAAAGGCTGTCGAGTCAGAATTTCATTATAACTTTTTATGATTGATTTTTTCCTGTACATTAAAAGATTTTTTTTCTCTTCTTACGGTTCCGGGTAGTAAAACGTAGCTTTTTTAAAATGTAAATACGTTCTTATTCATTAGGTAACAAAGCACGACACAACACACTCCCAAGCACACAGGTGCTTCATTACATTCCAGAGTGTGTCTTTCATCCTAACTAACCAGTTAAGCACTTGATAAGTTTAACACCTGGCTGTAGCTGATGATGGTGTGTCACAACTATCGTGTGGAAAGATGTGTGTCTGACAACTTCATTCCAAAGTCGTCCTCGAGATTAGAAACCAAATATTAAAAAGAGCTGCAGAGGTTATAAATACTATTCATTCCGAAATGTTCTGCTTTTTATTGAATGGGTATATTTGCTGTTGTGGGCAGTTTTTGTTTAGTTCAGCTGGGGCATTTAGTTACCCCACCTTCAGCGAGTGTTAATCGCACCGCGAATTCAAGATCCTGTGTTTGAGAACATTAAATTATACCCTTTCACGTCTTTTTACTTTTATTTAATTTATCTATTTATACATCTAATTAACTTAATAATTTATACACAGTTTATATTTTCCTCATGAGACTTCTCATCTCGACGGGTAATATATATATATATATATATATATATATATATATATATATATATATATATATATATATATATATATGTGTGTGTGTGTGTGTGTGTGTGTGTGTGTGTGTGTACCCATCGAGATGAAGGTGAGATAACTAAAAGCTCCAGCTGAACTAAACAAAAACTACAAACAACAGCAAATGTACCCATTCAAGAAAGCAGAACATTTCGGAATGAATATTTACAGCATATCCTCTGCAGCTCTTTCTAATATTTGGTTATATTAGCTGAATCGTACTTCCCTTGTTATGGGTTTAAGGTTCCTTGCATAAGGGTAAGCTTAAGCACACTATTGGTTTTACATTTATCATTTATTATAATGATAAATGAATTATATATATACATATATATATTTATATAATATATATATATATATATATATATATATATATATATATATATATATATATATATATATATATATATATATATATATATATATATAATTCATTTATCATTATTTAACATACATTTTCATTCGTACTACTTTCTGGTCCACTGGTCTTTCATAATTTGTATTTTGTTTAGAAAGACGCTTACTATACAGTATAAGCTCATTTGCTTCTCAGTGACAAGGCCATAATGGAAGACTATAACAGATTTTTTGGAAATGGCTGCATGTGCTTAAAAATTTTTACTTACATCACAGAACAACAACCAATAAACACATGCACGAAGTAGAAAGAAAATGCCTTTTTAATTATCTTTCGCGAACAAGGAATGCCCGAAACCTGAGAGAGTATTAACCTACATTCGGAAACGGATGCAAAAAAAGCAAAGACCCCAAACAGTCCGAGACTTGGTTTCAAATGTCGCTCTCCGAGTATCTCGCATCGCCTCATTTTGGGGATCCCTGGGCGGAATTCCTAATAGGATTTAGATCCTGTGCCGAGATGGAGATCGTTCTTCAGACCCCAAGAAAAGAAAGGAAAAAAAGGACGACACGGTCCCTGGTATTTTTCGGCTTTTTCGTGGAAAATTTATTGTTTTTTTTTTTTCACTTATGTTTAATGCTCTAACTAGCCCATACAATCATTCGAATAATATTTCTTCCAAATGTATGATTCTTCATACTGGGATCGGTTTTGAATCTTGTTGGCGAGCTGAGATTGATAACTTCGTTATTAACTTATTTATGCCTGTTCTTTCACGATACTTCTTACTTAAAAAAATAAATTTTTATTCTTATAGAAAGTTATCATATTCATTTACGACTTTCTAAAAGAAATATAGAGAGTAGTATTACTTCAAAAATCAATACATTTTTATTCTTATAGAAAGGTATTATTTTAAGTATACGACTTTTTAAAAAAAATTTAGATAGAAATATGCCATTAAAAAATAATGTATATTTATTCTAATAGAAAAGTATGATATCAAGTATGCGTTTAAAAAAAATATATAGATAAAATTATGACTTCAAAAAATAGAATTATGGCTTTAAAAAAGATTGAGAGCAAAACACTGTGGAGCCTTTCTATACAATAAAATATCATAGAACAAGAGCAAATTGAAAATATGTGGGCGAATAAATGCATAAATGAAGGAAGCTGATGACAAGAAGATCTCGAAATCTCTACGGAACCAGTAGCCAGACATAAAGGAATATCCCTCCCGACCGGGAAGGAGACTGATGAATCAGCAAAACGTCATCTTTCGGAAACGTCCATGAATAGTGTTTACATTGAAAGCAAGAGGGAACGGATAATGAAAAGAACGAGAAAGGGGCGTGAGAGAGAATTAAGTGAATTTTTGTCTCCTATTTTCAATTGCTCATGTACGCAACTTTGAATATATATATATATATATATATATATATATATATATATATATATATATATATATATATATATATATATATATATATATCAAAGACACGTCAATGTGAGGGTGGACCAGGGAAACCAATCAACTCCAACATATTTCTTTATTTCCAACGTTTCGTAATTCGTTATTACATCATCAGGGATTTATTGGGTAATGAATAAAGTACTCAAAGAGTTATGGTAAAAAAGTTTAAAAAATCATAATAAAATAGAATTCACTAAATACAATACAGCTAAAAAAAAAAAACAACCAAAGACTGCCAACCGCCAGTATATGTATATACATATACTGTATGTATAAGTCCTCACGTGAAAATAAAAGGAAATGGCACCAAGACTTTCAACTTTTATCCCAAAGTCATATATATATTTGTGTGTGTGGTTGCGTGTGTGCGTGTCTGTGTACTGTACATAATTGGGAAAAGGTCACCACCCTAATTATTTTTCTTGGAAAATATGCTATTTTTCCCAAAATCAATCGTAAAATAAACCCTAAAAATAAAGTGAAGAATATGCGAATCTTAGCATATTAGCACTATGAACAAAGGCTATTTACGAATCACTTGTCTTTCATAATCTTATAAAAGAAGCATGTTAGTTCTGCCATGTCTGTGGCAATACGCATTTCGTAAAAAAAATCGAAATCATAAAACTGTTAGTGGAAATTAAGATAAAACTAAATTTCCTCATACAAACGCTGTGTCCCTCGATGCCTCCTGTATTTTGTTCCAAGGCTTCACGTGCCATCTTTACTGCCCAAAATGCAATTAGGATGATATATGACTGCGTCCAAATTACAGATATTGTTATTTGGTATATAGCTAGCTTTCCGCCCCGCGTACATTTATATCAGTATTTTTTTTCCCATGAAGAGTGACATCTAATCTAACACAACGCGCTGCTGGAAATATTTGATATTGCTGCAGCGGTCTGG
>NC_089759.1:32861656-32894156 GCF_040412425.1 Macrobrachium rosenbergii
GTAGCAGCAAGACCATCCCGAAGGAAATGACACATATTTGAGTGAAAATAAACTAGTCTGGAGTAAATTTACAGTATTTGATTTATTTCACTTGAAAGGCATCCGGTTATTTTAGGGAGGCGATTTTAAGCAGGTAAAAAAATGATCTGACGAATTGTAAATCTCATAAAAAAAATCCAGTGTTGTCCAGTGTAAAGAATTTGTGTCATCGAAGATTAATTTTTCTGACAGAACATCAAGTGACATTAGCTTAGTAGTTTACTTAAAGTCCAGGGGTTCTCAAGCTTTTTTTTAGTGATGGCACCCTAGCTAATGTAATCATTGCCATGACACCCCTTCTTCACCCTCCCACCATATTGCATGAAGTAACTTCTTATTTAATGAATAAAATTATTATCCGTACTTAAACCAAAAGCAGGACACAGTACATGCAAAAGTATACTGTACAAGCAAAGAGCATAACAGAAGAATTACATGAAAAGTAGAAAAACAAGTTTCTTGCACACCTTTTTATCATGCAGAGGTTGGCGCCTGTCAGATCTCAGGAAGTCAGATCGCTATGAAGATGCACCCCAGTGAGCCTCTGCCATGTGGTTGCGATTAACTGCACGCAACTAGGTACTGGTTAATTTTTTTTTTTTTTTTTAAGAAATGCCTAATTCGCTTACCTGAGCGTGTCATCTCGTGTGTATATGGTTCTCCTGCATGTGTTGCTTAGTAATTTAATAGCAATAATAAATATAATAATAATAACAATAATAAATATAATAATAATAACAATAATAAATATGGTAATAATTAATTCCTACAAACAAAACTAACGTTCATAAAAAAACTAATCACCTATTACATTTTCTTTCATCTAGTTTCTCTCGACAGTAACTTATTCAGTTCCCTCGAACTACTAAATATTGGTTTAATTTCTCGTTTTTTTTTTATAGACTAAGGCTTTTACTCTGTGTTTCATCATTCCCTGGAATCTCCATAATGACCCCATCGTAACATAAAACCGACGGATGTTTCCTCGTTCTCTCTAATGACAGCAGATTCGATTAAGAATTTCTGTTTATGGCTTCACTCCTCTAAGCGTGCATCTAATTCTTGTCTGTTGTTGAGAATGGTAAAATATATGGTTTTGACTTCAGGTGTTTTGTGACATTCTCTAAAGTGCCGTCCCTCATTTCTGGCCTGTTGCCACCACATATTCTGACGACTTTTCCTTATCTGCTCTTTCTAACATCGTCATCTGTTACGTAAGTCTATTAAAAAACTGCCCCCTCTCCCATTGTCAGTTGTAGTTATAAGGGAATATCTTAATAAAGATCTTAGAATTTAGGAGAGCTTTGAGGGTAGTTGCAGCCCATTTTTCCTTCTGTCGTCCTGTCAATTCTTCGTTTACCTACGCCGAAAATACTGGATGTACTCTCACTTTCGTGGAAATTTTTATGTTCATGCTACATCTCGCTCATGCAAGATGGATAACTTAATTCAAGATCCTACGTATTCTGCTTTGCTTTGAGGCTATTTTTTTTTTTTTTAACCAAACCTGCTATTCACTTTATTAGTAGGCAGACGGGAAAATAAAGAAAGCATAATAGCGGCGGTTGGTGCAGTATTATATAAAAAAATATCTGATAGGAGATTCACTTTCACAGTGGAACAAATATCCCACTATTTTCGGATTCTCTTTACCTAAGGTAGAACGGACAAACCAAATGTAAATAAATATGATAAGCTCATCTACCCTATATATATATATATATATATATATATATATATATATATATATATATATATATATATATATATATATATATATATATATATATATATATATATATATAATTATATATATAATTATATATATAAACACACACACGATGAATCATATTAAGGTATGGGAATACGATGAGATTCACATTTCCCTTTAATCCTACGTTTCGTGACAACGTCGTCACATCTTCAGGAATATTCTACAAATTAAAATATGTTAATACAAAATAATGGCTGATTATAAGATCCCATAGTTGTAAATGCACGCACACTTGACTAAGACTGAGATTAAAATCGCAACAAATTATAAATATTTAAAATAAAAATTTAAGTATCTCGGTAAAATTATAAACAAAATGCCAACAGACATATAATAAAAATGAGCAGTTATATATTCATAAAACTACAGCTGAAAACAGGTAGACACGACCAACCTTTCTGCATCAAAGATAAAAACACACTAAAAGTAAACAATATCAAGATGCACAAAAAATTACAGAAGTTGGGCTAAAAACAACGGGACAGCAGAGGAATGGTTGTTCAGAGTCGTAATTCGTAATTTGATGTTTAAGGTTTCCAAAATCAGTAGTTCATTGAATTCCTGTGTTTGGCCAATAGTTTTGAAATCTTCATATATGAAGAGTGCTTTACAATGTAATTCCTTATATTAGAAGTTTCGGAGTTAAATAGCTTACTCAGATTCCATATCTAACGGCCGTACGAAAATCGGCCCTGACCCTGAGAAGAAGCCGGGTAGATCCCATATATTTTCCCAGATTACATCTGGGGCGTCATCAAAGGGCAGAGCCGGTCTTTACACTTGACGAGTGAGCCAGTGGTCTTAGGATTCTTTATGTTTATGGCACCAAAATGTTTGTGTACGATCTTAGTAAAGTCCTTTCGAAAATTATCATTTAACAGGTACGGGGATCTGGCATAAAGAGGGAGTTTGGGGACCTTAAAACACATAGGTTGTGCAGACAACTTTTTATTGGTTGGTTCATTTCAAATTTTTTAGTTAATCTTAGAAGGAAAACAGTTAATAGAGAAGTAATGGGGGAGACAAGTAATGCCATTGTGGAAGAGTGTCCAGCTAGAAGTGAGGGACAAAGTACGACAGAGCAAGGTATGTATAGAGTCAAATTTGAAATTAAGAAGACAGATACTATAGAAGTTGTCACCGAGACCAGTGAATGTTTCATTTCTAAAACTGAATTTTGAAAACATTCATTTTCCTTAGAGACAAACTACCCGTGTCTCTAAACCAGGCCATCGTTCGATTTCCGGATGGTGCAGATGCACTCATCAGTTACAATTTCCCGTCGGGTGTAAGTTATTCCCAAGGTATAGTGAATTCAATATATTTGTGGCTTAATATAGTGAAATTTGAAAAGTCAAGCTTGTGTAAGTGGCAATAATTTGTGTGTGTGTGTGTGTATATATATATATATATATATATATATATATATATATATATATATATATATATATATATATATATATATATATATATAATTATGATTATTATCCAAGAGAAGAAGAAGGAGGCACCCAACCTGAAGAAGGAGCGAAGGTTTCTCGAGTCCATTAGTGGGAAAATGTAAATCGCCCGGATTAAGGGGGATTCCTCTCCCATACACTTAGCTTTCCACCACCAAGGACCGTAAATTGCCGAGACGCAGAACTCCTCCAATTTTGCTTTGTTGCTACGATGCTAGCGGCGTCTATGAATTTTCCATTATTGTAGTTAACCGACCAAGGGATTAAAAATTTTTCAAGAGTATTTTGACTATTTCGGTTCATAGAAGCGTTATAAGTACACGTTTGATGTGGACAGTTTCGACTCCACAAATAGATTAAAAATGTTTAAAAGGTATTTGGTGATGAAACAACTTGGTTAAATAACCTAAAGCCTATGAGAGTATGAAAGCATTTCCTTACAAAATAGTGGAATTAAAAATGGAAAGTATGGATCTCTAAAATACGAATTTATAGCAAAAGAGAAATTCACAGCAGGAAAATATCTATATTTTGAAACGATACCTTGTTTTTTTTAAGGCTTCCAGTTATTTGTAATTATGTAGAAGGTCCAAATTCCTATAGAAATCTCAGCTCAATGGGAATAAAGACAATCGTAATCATTGTTTGTAACCGTAGGCGGCACAAAAAAATCAAATGGAAAGATTAAAATTTTTGGTGCCACTGAAAGTAAAACAAACTCAACATGCCATTCGTTATTTATTTAATTATTCAATATTTTTCTATTACTTTCTCAAACGACAAAATATTAGCAGCACGCGGACTTCAGACCTGAGGCATTTCAGTCCGAATAAACAGGTATAAAGAAGGCTATACTTCTATTTTAACAACTTATTTTCGTTATGATTATAGCTAGTTTGTACTGATTTCAAATGCATGTATTTCCTGCACATAATATCATTTTACCTGTTCCCGCCTATCTTTAAGCAGTTGCAGTAAAAAAAATATTTAGAAATGGGTATTAACCACAAAATAACCAATGAATTTTTAATATTTGATTTTAGCATTTACAGTAAAAAACATTTAGAAATGGGTATTAACCACAAAATAACCAATGAATTTTTAATATTTGATCGAGACTGACGAGAAACTGGGAGACAACGACTTGAATTTTTAATATTTGATCGAGACTGACGAGAAACTGGGAGACAACGAATTGAATTTTTAATATTTGATCGAGACTGACGAGAAACTGGGAGACAACGACTTGAATTTTTAATATTTGATCGAGACGGGCGAGAAACTGGGAGACAACGACTTAATAAATACGAACAGGAGTGAATACACCCCACACCATGCAGTTCTATCTTTGGTTACCTTAATACATCCCAATAAAGAGAAGACGCAATGAGGTCTGTTAGCCTGTGTGACATGACCCTATATTCAGAAGTGACGAGAAACCGAAAACCAGGGCTCTGTGGCCGTAAATGATTAAAATTAACTTTTATAATTATCAGACGATTTCATAGTATATTCTGACTGCTATTATTCAGTATTTCATTAATCACGACCATGTCATGTATTATTTTGAAAATTAATACGTCTCTCTCTCTCTCTCTCTCTCTCTCTCTCTCTCTCTCTCTCTCTCTCTCTCTCTCTCTCTCTCTCTCTCCTATATATATAATTTTATATATACATATATAATTATATATATATATATATATATATATATATATATATATATATATATATATATATGAGCTATATATATATATATATATATATATATATATATATATATATATATATATATATCACTTTTATTATAGATGATGAAATTATGGATTAAAAGGATGAAAATTTGACCAAAAAAATATTCATACACCAAAATATTATTATAATGACCATAATCTATAACTTGGTTTTTATAACTCACTATAATAATGATTATCATGTAAATGGAATAGAATGAGGACAATAAAAACCAGTCCTCGTAAATATAAGCTTGCCACTGTAATACCAGAGTAATTGCAAATGGCGTCACGTATCTGTTGAATTTATGGCTTCTCCTGGGCTCTTTTTTTTCTTTTATTTTTATCATGAGTGACATATTGCGGCGAAGTTTTACAAAGCTATCTGACCCTGGGGATATGAAGCCCAGGTCCTCCTTTATTTATGCAACGCATGGTCTGGTAGTCTGGTACAATCATGGATAATTTGGTTTCGAGGTCTTTCTTACTTTTTATTTTATTTATTAGATTTTCACCAGTTGTTCGTACGTGTAGGATCAAGCTGGAATATAACGGGGTCAGTATCTTGGGAACGTTTGAGTGTAGAATTAGAGGTGAGCTCTGTAGTCAGTGTGTGTGCATATACTTTTTTTGTAGTTCCTCGTTGGCTGAGTCGGTAGAGTTGTTGGCTAGCACTCTGCTAGGCCCGAGTTCGAGTCTCCGGCCAGACAATGAAGAATTAGAGGAATTTATTTCTGGTGATAGGAATTAATTTCTTGGTATAATGTGGTCCGGATTCCACAATAAGCTGTTGGTGTCGTTGCTAGGTAACCAGTTGGTTCTTAGCCACGTAAAATAAGTCTAATCCTTCGGGCCAGCCCTAGGAGAGCTGTTAATCAGCTCAGTGGTCTGGCGAAACTAAGGTATACGTAACTTTTGGGGGCCTCGAAACAACAAGACTCATGTGACGAATTCCATAATTTGTCCACAACAATAAACGTTTCTCAGATGCCTGTTAACTACAACTGTACTGAACTACCAAATTTTTCAGCCAGACCATATTTGAATTAACTGGTCTACGCTGGAGTAGTTTAAGAAAAAGAAAGTGAATAGAAAATTAACCCCAACGAAGCTCTGCACTAATAGAAAATTAACCCTGATGAACCAAAGCATTAACAAGAAAATTAACCCAGTTGAAGCAATGCATTACATATAAAATTAACCCAGATGAAGCCATGCACTAAGTAGAAAATTAACCCAAGATGAATCAATGCATTAAAAAGAAAATTAATTCAAATGAAATGATGTGTTAAATAGAAAATTAACTCATATCAAACAATGCATTAAGAAGAAAACAAACCTAGATAAAACAATATATTAAAAAAAATTAACCCAGATGAAGCAGTCGGAACAGGTTTAGTCTGCAAATGGGTAAATAATTTTATGCATAGAAAAAACAATAATATAATAATTGACAAAAATTTATATGTATATCAAAATAATAATAAAAGTTATTTTTTTAACTTTTATTGCTTTGATTATATACATATTAATCTTTGTTAATTATTATATTATTATTTTTTCTATGCATATAATTATTTGTCCATTATTTGACCGAGCAGCATCTCATAATTCTTTTAATGATTATTGGCTGCAGTAACTAATTCTTATTTTCTAGAAAATGGTATTATACCAACGAACACCTTTAAGTACACATAGTTTTGAATTACTCTATATTTGTAGTTTATTTCTTGCATTACATTTAAGTAGCATTTACGAGAGGAAAAGTCTTGTGAAAGATTATAATGCCATTTTTTCACAGGGTTATCTTGGGCAAGTTATGGGAGTGAGTAGCTATCTTTTGCGCAGGTAAATGCTCTCATAAGCTGGCCATACACAGACACACATACATACATACATATATATATATATATATATATATATATATATATATATATATATATATATATATATGTTACAATTCTTCTTTTGCCCGAAGGAACTCAGCTTATGCTGTCACATACTGCTCTCCTCTCCTACATAATTTCCCTTATAATATAATTCCTCATTCTGTACAACTGTCAGACTCCAAAAGTTTTTCTTAAAACATTGAATAGATAGGAGAACATTTCCTTTCATTTTCACACCAAGTTTCATATCAGTATATTAGTACAGAGTTAGTCTTTATTAGTCTGGTATATAATCTTGCGTGTGTATGCAAATTCCGTCTGTTTGAGCTGGTCCCTTAGTATAGTGGTTAGTGTCGTGGCATGCCACTCAGATGTCGTGGGTTCGCATCTCCCCCAGTTACTGCTGCAGTGTGGGGTCTGCGGAGGGAAGTTGAAACCAACATTCTTTGGAAGCTTTAATTTCAAGTCAGTGGCGCCTGTGAGCTTGTTCCATGTGAATTGATTTCATCTTTTGAAATAATAATAATAATAATTCATGTCAGTATATTAGTATAGAGTTACGCTATATTAGTCTGGTATATAATCTTGGTTTTTGTATGCAAATTCAGTCTGTTTGATTTCCAAGCCTTACTCAACCCGCTTACTATTTAATATGCTATTTTCAGTCTTTCACTAATTACCATCTCAAGACAACGTGCATAGGATATCCATAAAAGACTTTACGTCATTATTATTCCTTCAGATGTAGATATTTCATGCATTCGGGTATAATGAGTCCTCATTATAACTGCTTTTCTTAGATTTATTTTAAGTCCCAGCTCTGTCGATATCTGGTACATTCGATTGTTGTAGATTTTGTGGCGCTTTGCCGATTACACCAATATCATCCACGTATCTTAAGATATATATATATATATATATATATATATATATATATATATATATATATATATATATATATATATATATATATATATCACAAATACCATATCAATAACGGTTGTTGATATTCCCTTGGACTGATTTATTCCAAAGGGAATTATGCATAAAACACTTAAGCTTACCGTGACCAAGATTCGAGCTCGGGTCGTTCTGTTTAATACAAAGGAGACATTGACTTGTCCACTCGTCCAGCAGTATAGATAGGAAATGATTTCGACTCTGTGGGACAGATTTCATTCATATTCTGCTTTGGTGTTTAGAATCGAAATCAACACCTCAGTACCATTATGGGCCGATGGTGAAAGAATAGCACATGGTTATATATGGACGACAAGTTCGTCACATGTTATGCGCTTAATCAATTTAATGTCTTCAAATATTATACCAAAAATAGACCCTTAATATAAGTTCACCACGCCTTGAAAATAACTTACGGCCGAACATAATTATCTCTAACTAGAGAACTTGGCCTGATTGGGGTTCAGTTTGTTGTACTTTATGTTGGAACATGGGAAACGACGACTTATCTACTAAACCAGCAAGAGACACTGGAACTGAGTTCAATTCTGTGTTACATAGTCCAGTCGAATTCAGGTTTTGTACTTAAATCGAAATAACCCATCTCCATCATGATAGTTTGGCAGTAAGTATGTAAATCATAATGTGTTAAATGAAAAGATAAAATTACCCAGTGCACAATTTTATGAAGGAATATTGTCACGTCCTCAACAAGCGACATTCCCATCCTCCCGCCAACACACGCGCACACACATACACATATAGAGACAAATGCGATGGTAAGCACAAATTCAAGCGTGCAGGCACTTCCACAACTTCACAAACACACACACACATGCGCATATGTAAACACGCCCACAGACTCATACATAAAACTTGGGTCAAATCATATCTAACCACGTTCTCTCTGAAGGCACCAAGAGGGTGTTTTCTCCTTTCAAGCACCATTCATCTCAAGGAAATGGTAGTTGGCAACTCCTCTCCGTTTCCTTCCATGCATTGGAGTCTTATGGCCCATCCTCTTACCAAGACACGTTTGATCCCACACAAACAGAAGCCACCTGAATGAACGCACCCTATTTTTTTTACCTCCCCGATGTCTCATTGGTTCGCCCTGAGAGACTCGTGTTAATTGAACCAAGAGACTCGAGTTAATTGGACCACATGCACTGTAGTGGATCGTTCCATAATGAAGCTATCTACTTTCACGAACTTAATAGATAAGTTTGTCTCGTATCTATATGGCATGAATGACCATTTAGTGTAGTAAAAATTTTTTCATTAAACTGTTTAAAGACCTAGGGACATTATCGTTCAAAATACGAATTTTTCATTATTAATGAAACAGATATTGCTCCGCAGTTTGTTTGTATATGTATCTCTGATATCCATTATGCCTTTAAGTAAGACGTAACTTTACTAGTCTAATTAAGCGGCCATATGTGAAAAGAGTTGTGAGAATAGATGAGTAAGCATAATGGTCAGTCACCACAATAAAAGATCAAAAACCTGCATTTTTCAAAGTCTATATAATCACTGGGAGAATTAAATTATCCACTTACAAAAGTGACACGTGTGTAAGTGACACGTGTGTCTCTGAATAAATTATTTATTTCCAAAAATTCAAAATTTTCACTGGTATTTTTATTAGAATTTATTGACAAGAAACGAGTGTACTGATGTAATAAGTATACCCTTAGGTAATTATCAATAACATTCACATTTTATTGCTTTTGCATTATAAACCTTGTTAAAGCTCCCCAAACTTTTTATATTGAAATGTATCTCGGGTAAAAAGCTTATATGTAAGAGAATTAAGGTGTTTAGATTAAGGGCTGACTTATGACCAGACATTATTCATCCAAACTACGTAACCTTTAGCATGATAATTATGAAATATATATACTTCCAGTACTGTATAATTTTGCGCGTTAAGGTTTTATGGCTGGTGCATAAAGTGGTCAGAATAAAACTAAAAACAAAAGTAAGCAAAGAGAGAAGAATAAGAATAACCCCTATTAAGGAGTCTGTTCCACATCATGAGCAAATCGTAAGATAATTTTAAATGAACAGCCAGTGTTTCGCTAGCTGAAAATTTTTGGTATAGAAAGACGGGATTTCATGGCATGGATTAAAACAAACTTGCGAATGTATGCTCATATATATATATATATATATATATATATATATATATATATATATATATATATATATATATATACATATATATATATATATATATATATATATATATATATATATATATATATATATATATACTCAAAATGTAATACATACATACATACATACACACACATATATATATATATATATATATATATATATATATATATATATATATATATATATATATATATATATATATATATATATATATATTAAAGTGGTATGGTGGGAATACCTTGTCACATTTTGATTATGATAATAATTGTGTTATTGAGAGAGTATAAGTCACTAGAATCTCTGTCAGTCTTATCCTGTTTCTTTGATCTTAGTTGCAGTCAGCAACTGTTAAGTATCAAACTGTTATGTATTCAGCTGTTCATATCAAAAGGGGTAAATAATTGATTGTTAAAGAAAGGATTCCTTATCGTTGCTTCTTGTTTGTGTATCAAACTTAGAACTGCTTTTTTACACGCTCTTATTTAACTTGACTTCGGCATCTGTCTGTCTGTTTGGGTCAAATCTGTAACTCAGTTTTCGAACTGTTCCCTTCGTCCGATGGACTTGAAATATTGCATGGTTGCTCAGTCCCGGTGACAATATAACCTTGCATGATCAGTAGGTCAGCAGTGACCTCTGGTGACCCTACAGTGACCTCTCCCAGTATCTCAGGATTTGTATGAAACTGGATTTTTCGCAACTTCTTTGGCTCGGTAGAATCTATCTTCTATATAATCCCTCCCCCTTCCCTCTTCCATCCCCCTCCCCCCTCCCCGCTCCCCACCACGCGATTAACTGTTAATTTAGCTGTGTGCTCCCCTTCCCTTACCTCTTCCCTCCCCCTTCCCTCTTCCCCTCCCCCTTCCCCCTCCCCCTCCCGAAGTACATGACCAAGTGTTAATTTAGCTGTGTCCTCCCCTTCCCCTCCCTTCCCCCTCCCCCTTCCTGAGCGCACAATCAAGCTTTAAGGGAGGTGGTAGCAGATTTTGACCGAAACATCGACTACCCACTGAAAGTATGTTGTTCGCTCAGAAAAACAGCATTACAGTATGGCAACACGCCCAGAAAGTTTCAAAGTCCTGGCCATTTTAGAAGTATTTTTATTAATAATTTATTTGGCCGCTTTAGGGGGCGTCCCTGTTTACGCGCGGCCCTCTAAATTAAATTTTCCCTTTAATTAACCTAAGTTCGATGCTCGAACACATTTTTAAAAAATTATTTATATTTGTTATTTTATCGACATGCATAATTCACTCATTGGCATCTTTGTCATCCCTTCGTGTTGGTGGACTGTCTCTTTATAACAGTAGCTAAGTAACTTAACAACAGTGGTCTTGTTGACTTCGTAGTGAAAGGAGTTTTGTGACGATTTTTTGCCCACCCCATCTTGCCGCTATATCGTGATTCTGTGACCACCCCCTCTTGCCGCTATATCGTGATACTGTGATTTTATTTTTTATTCTTCATATGACTGTTAATATAGAATGCCACAAGTGTCAAAAGCAACCGCCTCGCGAAGTAAAAACCTGCGATAAGCGAAGAAAAAGCAGGAAGAGTCACATGTGCTGCAGGTAACTGATCTGGCTTGCATGTACTGTGCCTCTCCCAGCACGTCTCGTGTTTTGGTGGGCGCAGAGCAGAGGCTCAGGATTTTATTTGAAAAGCTTCTTACAAGTGATGAATCAACGGCCATTGGTACTGGAAAAAAGTTGCTTGATGAAGGAAAACGTTATCAGTGATATAGTAAAAAATATGCAAGGAATGTGCTGGGGGAAATGTTTTTGTAAAACATGTGGATCATCAGGTAGATACTTTTACAAGTGCTATGTGTAAATGTGGGCGTGTGATTTACGATGACACTACAGAAAAGCCCGAAGTAATTTTTTTACCCAAGAACTCGCATTAGTGTATTGCATGATGCTAATTGGTGCTGGGTATGCTGGTGTTGATAGACTCGTGTCATTTTTAATTTACGCAATTTCTCAAAGCAAACTTATTTGAACTGTGCCAGACACATAACTAAAAATGCCAACGTTCTGTGAAATAATATTCTAGAAAAGAGTAGAAAAACTGTGTGTGATTATTATATAACAACTTTTGGCTTGCAACCTGATGATGATTCGTGGCACAAACGAGGTCACAGGTCAAACTTTGGTGTTGGTGTTGTTATTAATGTGAATACTGGCATGATTTTAGACTGTGAAACTTTGAGCAAAGCCTGTTCGAAATGCACAACAAAAGAAGCTAGTTTGAAAGACAATGAAACCAGTGCCGAGGATTGTGAGCAGTGGAAAGAGGACCACGCTCCCTTCTGTGACAAGAACCACGAGGGGTCATCTGGTGCTGTGGAAGCTGCAGCTGCAGTTGCAATGTAGAGTCGATCTCTGGTTCATAATATGAGATATGTTACGTTTGTTTCCGACGGAGATAGTTCTGCCTTTGCACCGGTACGCAGACTCAGTGATGGCACCGGTCCGCATGGCGAGGGCCACCAAATTGAAAAGGCAGAATGCATGAATCACGTCGGCAAGCATTTGTATGATGGACTCGGAAGATTGAGTGAATCTCTAAATTTTTGTAGTCACAAAAATGGGGAAAAGACAGAAGTTGTCTAGTTATAAAGGTAAAAACAAACTTACCAAGATTGTAATGGAATACCTGCAGTATTAGTACAGGTTAGCAGTGAAAAGAAACATTTGCAAGACCATTGAAGAAATGAGGAATGACATTATGTCATTCTATTTCCACTGTTCTTCGACGGATACAAATCCTAAACATCGTTTGTGTCCCAAGGGAGTAAGCAGTTGGTGGTTTTACAACAGTGGCATATCTAAAGGAGTGCCAAATTCCCACAGCACTGTGAGAGTGTACCTCAGACTGGAGCCACATCAGCTGAAGGAACTGCAGAAATGAGTCCCTTCATTCACGAATATGGAGGATATGCCCAAAGCACAAGAACGATTCCAAACGCACAGTGGACTTTGCTTTGGCAACTGCGGTTTGTAACCTGCGTATCGTGCCAGTGACCTCTTTTCAAAATTGGGAGTTGAAAGACCTGTTGGCACGGAAGAATTCCTCGACAGATTGAGAAGAGATTGGAGATCCCTTTCAAGAAGAAAATGCGGAACAAGCACTTCGGGAAGGACCTTGCATACGGTCCGGGAAGATTTTAATCCTCCGGAAGCCTTGATTTTCTCACGTAAGTTTTTTCCTTTCAAATTGTATCATCTCCCTTATTTTTTGAACTATTTAGATGATTTTGTTATCATTTAAAGGTCTTTAAAAGTTCTGTAAATGCCGTGAACGGATTTTTAAATTATTGCCTAAAGGGTTTTTCATATTTTTAGTGAACATTTGTTTCAATTCGCATTTAGCCTTCACTTTGGATAGTTTTTCCATCATTTATTTTGTCAAAATTTACACATTTAATTCCGGATATTTGTGCAAAATTTACGCTCTGTCCAATGCAATTAACAGAATTATCCTAAGTCAAATAGTTTTTCCGGTGAAAGCGTTTGAATTAAAGAAAAGGGCCTTGCATACGGTCCTGGAAGATTTTAAGTTCTCAGAAAACCTTGATTTTCTCTGATGTAAGTTTTTCCCCTTCAAATCGCATCATCTTCCGTATTTTTAAAGCTATCTAGATGATTTCGGTATCATTTTAAAGCTCTTGAAAAGATCTATTAAAGCCCGAAAACAAATTTTTAGAATTATTATGTAAAGATATATTTTCTTATTTTTTAATGATTGTTTTTATAAAGTTGCATTTAGTGTACACTTTGGATATTTTTTTCCATAATTTATTTTTTTCAGAATTTACATATTTAATTCCGGACATTTGGTCAAAATCTTACGCTGTTTCTAAACCAGTTAACAGAATTGTCCTAAGTAAAATAGTTTTGCTGGTGAAAGCGTTTGAAATAAAGTAAGATTTTCTTACTTTTTGGGTGGTTTTTAATTTTTTTTTTCTTTTCTTTTTCATGTATCGTTTCCAAACTTTATTCATTTAGTTTTATGAATTTTGTCTATCCGGTCAAATTCCACTACCGATTCCCTCTTACCTTCCCTCTTCCATTCCCCTCCCCCCCCCTCCCTTTCAGAAGCACAATATCAAGTGTTAATTTATCTGTGTCCTCCCCTCCCCTTCTCTCTTCCTTCCCTGCCCCTCTTCCTTTTCCATCGCCGGCCCCTTCCCTTTTCCATCACCCTCCCCTCCCCCTCACCCTCCCATTCCCTCCTCCATCCCCGCCCCCTTCCCTCTTCCATTCCCCTCCCCCTCCCCCCTCCCTTTCCGAAGCACACGATCAAGTGTTAATTTAGCTGTGAACCCCCTGCCCTTCCCTCTTCCATCCCCCTCCCTTTCTCCCTTCCCTCCCCTTCCCCTTCCCGAGCACACGATCGAATGTTAATTTAGCTGTGTCCTGCTCCCCCTTCCCTCTTTCCTCACCCTCCCCTTACCTCTTCCCTTCTCACCTCCCCTCCCCCTTCCTGAGCACACGATCAAGTGTTAATTTAGCTGTGTCCCCCTCCCCCTTCCGGAGTATGAGATCATATGTTAATTTATCTGTGTCCCCTCTTCCCCTTCCATCTTCCCTCCCCCTCCCCCTCCGCGAGCACACAATCAAGTGTTAATTTAGCTGTGTCCTCTCCCTTCCCTTCCATCTTCCCTCTCCCTTCCCCTTCCCTCCCCATTTCCCCCCCCTTCCCCTCTCCTCCCACTTCCTCCTTTGCCTTTCCAATCCCCTTCCCCCTTCCCTCCCCTCCCCTTTCTAGAGCTGTGTCCTCCCCCTCCTCTTCCCTCTTCCCCCTCCGTCTTCCATCCCCCTCCACTTCCTCCTCCTCCCACTTCCGCCTCTCCTTCCCCTCTTCTTCCTCCTCCTCCCCTCCTCCCACTTACCTTCCATCTTCCATCCCCTCCCTCCACCTCCCCTTCCCCTTCCCTTTTCCATCCCCTCCCTCCCCTTCCCCCTTTCCTCCTCTTCCCTCTTTCATCCCTCTCCCCTTCCTCCTCTCTCCCATTTCCCCGCCCCCTCACCTTCCTGCTCCTATCCTCTTCCCTCTTCACTGCCTTCCCCCCTCCTCCCCTCCCCTCCCCTCCTCCCCGTAAACGGATATCAATTTCGTTAACTACTATCATAAATCGGTTACAAGTTCTGTCATAACTAAAAAGTATAAAATAAAAAAATATAAAATCTTTTTAAACATACTTTTATTAAAAATGCACTAAAATGTAAAAAAATAATTTTTGAGACACCAGGATTTTCTTACAATTAATGATGTCGACAAAAATAAAAGCGCGGGGCTCAGACATGGAAGAAATGCTACAAGAAAAGAAATATATATTTTTTTATTTCTTGTCGCATTTCCTTCCATGATTCTGGCCCCCGATTTTATTTTTGGAGACGATTAATTGTAAGAAGATCCTGGTGTATCTCAAAACATTTTTTTTTTCTTTTTAGTGCATTTTAATAAAGGCATGTTTAAAATTTTTTTCTGAGTCATGACAACTAACATTTCAGCGAGAGAGAGAGAGAGAGAGAGAGAGAGAGAGAGAGAGAGAGAGAGAGAGAGAGAGAGAGAGAGAGAGAGACATTTTGTAAATTATCGCATATTTATAAGGACGTTTGGTTAAGTATTTAGTTTTTTCGTAGTTAAGTATAACTTTGTTTAATTCCCTGTTTTAACGTAATGTATCTCTTAAATGCATTTTTTAACCACGTCAGATAATTACATTTTTTCCTCTGACCTTCACTGAGTGTAATTTGAAGTGCAATAAAAATCCCATTCAGAATCTAAACTACGTTTTTATTGGTCGTTTGGTTCTAATGAGTTTTAAACTTGATGTAATTAGTGACAGGGCGACAGGAGGCTCTCCAGCATTAGAACACTTTTAGAATACTTCTTGCTTTGCATTATTGTTCCTATAATGGGTATATCACTCTGTTTGAGGATACGCAGTAGAGACAATTTCATTCTGCCAACGGCACACATGCACATACATGCGCGCGTTCACACGACTACACTGACGCGCGCGCAGCAGATTCACGCAAATATGTATATATATATATATATATATATATATATATATATATATATATATATATATATATATATATATAATTATATTGATGAACTGATCTGTGAAGCTGGTAGACAACAAAATATATTCTTCAGCAGGATCCCGAGTAAGCCTCCTCCGGAAGCAGCCAAGGAATTGCGAGGTAGAGTGAACGTATTCGTTGGGAACGGCGATAAATAGTGTGCAGCAGGATATCAAATCTCCAAAGCTGGTCGGTAACGATGGCCCGGATATTGCCCTGGGATTCCCAAAACTCATGAACTGGGGAAGGCTCTCAGACTCATAATATCCCAGAAACCGTATACCCCTTCAGGTAGACCCAGCAGGTTTTCTCTTCTTTTCCCCTCGTGGGAATTATTGATATCCTTAACACTATCGAACTTGACGGTAGAAATAGCATCTCTGAATGTGGGCAACCCATTGTGTTAAACTTGAAGCACCCTTTGCGAGAGTCACTGAGAGCGTCCAGGTCCCCCCCCCCCCACTTGCGAATCGTAGACCAGCATTGGTAAAGTGTAAATGTTCAGAAGAAAGTATGCAAGCCCCTCGACATAAGATCCATAATATCCGTTGACCAAGTGAATACAACCACATGGAGGCGACAGACCCATCCGTCAGTATTTTATGGATGTGCATGACAAAATCCTTATATAGCTGACCATATCAGATATGCTGATGTTACTAACCAAGAGGATAAGTATTAGCATCGTGCTGCACTTTATCTTCACCCAAGGGCGCTGGTACCCACTTACAGCCAGGTGGACTAAGTTGAATGATGAATCACGCAATCACAGCAAAATCAATCAATCTATATATATATATATATATATATATATATATATATATATATATATATATATATATATATTATATACATGTATATATATATATATATATTATATATATATATATATATATATATATATATATATATATATATATATATATATATATATATATTATATATATACATAATATTTGTACATATATTTGTGGTGGTGTTCTACCGTAACAGGAAATTAACATAACTATCGAGGACGCTATTCCATTCTCTGAGACATAAAAAAATGTTAGCTATTAAAACCGTAATGTCCAAATAAAATAGCGACTTACAACTATCAAAACATTTTTTTTCTAACACGTATCACATCCAAAATAGACGGAATGAAAAAGAAATGTTACAACACTTTCCTCTACTTTACGCGCAAACTAATCGGTCATACCATGCTTGATTAAGCACTGTTATCGCTTTAGACGTTATTTTAACTTTTCCGTTAGATATCGAAGAACACAAGAATTTCCGGAACGGTAATGGAAACCTCAACACCATAAACATATTCGAGGTCATTTCCGCCGGTATAGGCCTAAAAGCCCTTTGTATTTTTAACGGACAGTTTTCATTTCAGACCTGTATGGTTGTCAGCTCTTTACGTTCGCCTTTTGTTCCAAGGTATGAAAACCTTTGTTCCTGCCTTCCTTTTCGGAAAGCCCATTTCAGTACTCATGCAATCTTCAAGGGAACATCAAAGGAGTGAATGCTCATTCGGAGGAGTCGGTTTGTTAGGCGCCCCCAAAAAAAAAAAAAAA
Source organism: Macrobrachium rosenbergii (assembly GCF_040412425.1). Taxonomy (NCBI): domain Eukaryota; kingdom Metazoa; phylum Arthropoda; class Malacostraca; order Decapoda; family Palaemonidae; genus Macrobrachium; species Macrobrachium rosenbergii. Next base: position 32,879,359 of record NC_089759.1, read on the forward strand.
AAAAAAAACAAAAACATTGTCACGCGAGAGAAAGAAAGAAGTTGTTTCTTTGCTGGAAGATCATGAAATCTTGTACGTATTTAAAGTAACTTTTGTTTTTCTTACATAATCGGGACGAGTCTCATTACCTCTAACCATAGGAAAACGCTCTGGCGTTGCCCGCATTTAGTGATTAAGATGCTTCGCTTGGAATTATATAACTAAATGCTTGTTATTTGAGACTGAAATCGTTCAAATGTTTCTGCTTTTTCGAAGAGAAAAAGAATATTTCTATCATGCGATAAAATTGATAAGTATGCGGTATATTAAATATAAAACAGACTATAAATTACATAACGTTACTCGTTATAATTTCATGATCGAACTGCCCCCATCTGATCCTGAGGATATAAGAATTACGTGAATATGAATTTTGACAGCTCATTAGTAAGAGATCATGATCGAAACACGAAAACGTTGATTAACAAGCCTCCTTAGGTAAAAGCCGGTTCCGGTGCTCATGTGTCTTTAAATAAACATCAAAAGAGATCACGTCCCTCCGAAGTGGTTCCTTACCCAGGAAGATGGAATTACTCGTTTGCTATTCATTGAAACGCGCTTGCCTATGTATTTGTGCGGGCGTGTCCGTGTACGTGAGAGCACTCGCACGCGCGTGTGGCCTCGATTTTAAACATGGCGTTGCCAATGAAGTATTTCAAGATTTTATCATATTCTCGTCTTTCGGTGGGAGTTATAGGAGTTCTGTATAGTACGTGTCTTTCAGTAGGCATAACATAATTTACCACTATGAGGTAAAATTTCAGAGAGAGTGAGAGAGAGAGAGAAGGATTCTTATGAATGATTTCACCCCCGCCGAGTGAGAATTACGCTCTTGAGGCCCTCACGTTTTGATGGTATATATGCATTTTGAAAGAGAAGTTAACACTCACCTCTCTCTCTCTCTCTCTCTCTCTCTCTCTCTCTCTCTCTCTCTCTCTCTCTACATTATAGTGGCCCACAATATTCGTTCAAAATTCACTGCTTAGGTCAACAGAGGTACAATGGATTTTTAATGAATGCGCCCATCTATTGTTCCCCCTCTCGTTCGAGAATTGAACAATTGAACACGGGTCGTCCGGTTGTGAGCTGGAGGCCAGGAAGAGAGAGAGAAAATTTACGTCGCATCTGCCTGGGTTATTATATATTACAATTAGGTAAATGAGATAACATTCTACTTACACCATTGCATCTCGTACATTCTTATAATTTCCCTCGCCCTATAGAATCGGTCAGTTGTCCTTGGAAATGGCGATAAGACCAGAGATGATGAAACTTCAATTGAAAAGATTAAGTATTCTGATTCTCAAGACCCCATTTTTCAATACTGTTGAAAACGTCACTTTGAAAATAAACATCCTCTCAGAAAATACTGAAGAGATGTTTAAATTGTTTCCCTCTAATAATTTTGGAGGGGGATGCCAGCCCTCTATCTGTTCACCTAGAAAAAAATATATAAAATGTATAGATTTTATGAAGTGCACTTTCTCTGCTCCATATGACGGCTAGATAATATTTCCGTGTTTTTTTTTTTTATTAGTGGTTTTCATCCGTCTGTACAGTGTTTTTCTCCATACGTGTTTGAATCTGTGACTTCTTTGTTGGTAGGAAGAACAAAAAAGAGAGTACAAATCTACTAACATTAATAACAACAGTCTTTAGGACTGAGTTAAAAAACGCAAAAGACAAAAAGATAATAAAAATTTCAAACATTATCAGAAAGTCATATGCCGATCTAAAGCCATCTAAAAATGTGATCAGTTAAGTACCTTTCCCGGAGCCATCACTTCACAGTTCTTTGTGACACCAGTCAGTTACAGTTCTTTCTGACACCAGTCAGTTACAGTTCTTTGTGACGCCAGTCAGTTACAGTTCTTTCTGACACCAGTCAGTTACAGTTCTTTCTGACACCAGTCAGTTCCGGGATATTTCGTAAACGGAGAGTGAGACTGACCGACGAACAACCACACAGAATATATATAACATTACACACGCTGGGAATATGCAGCCTACGGCAACGTCGTTGGAAATGAAATAACTTCGCACCGCGCAATTACAGCGTTGGATCTCGTAGCCGCCCAAAGAAGTGAAGTGTTAGCATGCGAAATCATTTCGCGCTTTATGACCAGGGTAGCCATTCTGGAAGGAGGCAGCTTGCTTTATTGTTAGCGAGCTTCTCTTGTTTCCCTCAGGAATGCGAAATTTCTTGCATTCTCTTTTTCCTTTTACCCCTCTCTCTCTCTCTCTCTCTCTCTCTCTCTCTCTCTCTCTCTCTCTCTCTCTGTCGTGGTGCAGCGTTAGTGCGTCCAGCTCTCAAACTTGGGCGTCATGCTCGATCCCCGAATCTGGGGAAGTACGGAACGGTTTAGGTGCGTCCTTCAAAATCCAGTACACCTCTTTCTATCCAAGTGGTAAATTACGCAGGTCCAAGTTTGTAATGTTTTTGTTGGCTGAAGATAGAGGTTGCCTGGCGAGAGAGAGAGAGAGAGAGAGAGAGAGAGAGAGAGAGAGAGAGAGAGAGAGAGAGAGAGAATGTATGACTTGAGGTACTTGGATTACGTCAAAAATTACACGTCATGTTTTGATAATTAAGAAAACGCGAGATACCCAACCGTGTGCAACCCAAATACATCGGCATCGTCCATTCACTAAATATTTCTATCTATTCCACCTTCATTTTCCTTCCTACCACTTTCCTTCATTAAATAAGTAAGCTCTCTCTCTCTCTCTCTCTCTCTCTCTCTCTCTCTCTCTCTCTCTCTCTCTCTCTCTCTCTCTTCTTTCAGTCCTTCTGGTCTTTCGACTTTTCCCTCCAGCATTGCGATTCTTATCTTGCTCTATTTTTCCTTGATCTCAAACGGAGTTGGCCGCCACGTCGCTGCTGTAACGTTTAATCTTCTTTTTACTCCCATGTGTATGATCCCCCAGGCCATGTTACCGCTTGTAACATACCTCGATTCGTACCATTTTCGCCGAAGTATCTTTCTCCTTGCGTTTAATCAAAGTTTAATCTATGTTACGAGCAAAGGTTCACTTTCACATACATTAATATGACATCTTGAAAATATAGGTGTAATAAGAAGAAGAAGAAGAAGAGGAAGAAGAAATAAGATACTTTGGGGACTTTATCACTCCCCAGCAGTATGGATACGAACCAAGTTTCAAAAGAAACAAGGGCGTGATGAGATTTTGAAAATTAAGTCAATAAAAAATGAAGAAATTTGAAAAATAATCTCAGCCTATAAAAGAAAGATATGTGGAAAATAATCTCAAAGACTAACGACATACACCTACCAATTTTCATTGACATCAGAAAAGAAATAATTACCTTTAAATTACCCCATGAATGTCCCCAGTTGTAAATCGGTGAAATATACTGGGAAGATAAATTATAATGCCCACTTCACAAGTTTCAATAGATTAATAATAATAATAATAATAATAATAATAATAATAATAATAATAATAATAATAATAATAATAATAATAATAATAATAATAATAATAATAAAAATTGCAGACTTCGTGATGTGCATAAAGTATGATTTCACAACAAAACTTTTTTGCAAGCCGCCTCCCAAGAGGGGATGAACTTTCGAAAAGTTGTCCATGTTAATTGGGAGACATGAAGGATCTGAAAGTTTTGTCAGACTAGTTGTTACTTTTGAAAAGGATGGCATATCTCATTTGAATTTCTTTGAAGTTTTTATAAAATATTTTTTTTTCTCTGCCGCTTTAGTAAATGTATGACCGTGATCGAAGCTGTCGCTATAAAAAGACAAATGCACTTTCAAACTATAGCGAAAAGTTTGTGATACTAGAAAATAATGACTGACTATTAAATACTAATGCGCACCTCGTTTTGCTTTTGGGATATTGACTAAATAAATGACTTCATAAAAGTAGGAATACCATGGAGTGAAAATAAAATCTCTAAGGACACTGAAGTCAATAATAATAGTAATGATAACAGTTATAATTTCATAAACTTAGTGCATCAATGTATCTCATGAATTAAAAGTCTTCGTCATGCAAATCAGGGTAAGAATTGATTGAGAGGGGCCTTGTAAAATTACCTGTAACAGTCAATGCCAGTACCATCAACCATAAAGGATAAACTTCCAATATAGTGTTATCTTCACGTCAAAACACTAAATGAATGTGCAATTGGTTGATTTTTTGTATACAACTCATTTCACTTATATATCTGCTACATTAGTTATCATCATTAAGGCCGTAAGTTGAATATTTATTGAATATGGCCTGAAACATTAGTGAACCTTAAAAAAAAAAAGAATCATCTCATTTTGCGATTTTGTATTTATAAAATATCTCAGAAATAAATTCTCTAATACATTTATTATAATTACCAATACTCTGTCAAAAATTCAGTCCGTAAAGCCTATTATGTATTTATAGTAAAATATATATTTTCGTTCGTTGTTATCTCTAAAGTAAATGGCTATGAAATTTCAACGTTAAATTTTATTATGGAACCAAAAGAATACATAGCATTTTTAAATTATTGTTTATGTGCACATAAGGTGATTTGGTCCACCATACTGGCATAACTCTCAGAGCTTAAACAGCCTTTGAAGTTAACGAACAAGAATATGCAGTCAACGACAAAAGGGCTATACTGGCATATACAAAGCGCACGAAACAAGTTCTTTGTCCTAAAGTCAACAAGATGCACCAATATTTGCTAAAACTTTCCCCTCTCACCGTAATTAGACGTCGTTATTCGAAATCGGTAGTGCCTACTCATTCCTTGCTTCTCCATCCCACTGGAAAAGAAGTCGAGTTTGGTGTTCCGTTGTCCATTAACTTAGAGTAGGAACCAGCTTTGACTTAGAGTAGGAACCAGGTTTGAGTTACTTGACTGGATGACGATTAGAGTCGGCAACAGCATCACTTCACCGCGCCGAGTGCCCTCAGTTCTGAGAGTAGGCTTTTAAGAATGATTCTCCTTTCAGATACCGAAAGTTAGTCCAGGAGAGTTAAATAGGACCCAAGACTAGTTTTCATATTTGTGAAATTCCCTTTTATTCCGTAAAATTAACCAGCTCCAGGTTGCTTTTGAAGTTACTCGCTTTTGTAGCTGTAAAACTTACGCTTGCGCTCTTATTCACGAAGTGGGCTAATTGATAAGAAAATAATTTAAAATATTTTCATCTCTTTACTTTTCTTTGTTTCTTATGGACTGATGTATTCCGAGTACTTCCTGTGATTCTATATTATTTTTCCTTGGAAATTATTATTATCAACCTCTCTCTCTCTCTCTCTCTCTCTCTCTCTCTCTCTCTCTCTCTCTCTCTCTCTCGGGAATATGTTTTGAAATTTAGCATTCGTCATTTATTATTATTATTATTATTATTATTATTATTATTATTATTATTGAAATTAATCAGATTTGGCAACCATGGCAGAGCTTACAGTATAATATTGATATTATACTACCCTCAGTGAATGGCTTAAACATGACGCTATCTATATGAGAGGATGATTAGTCATTTCAGGTCCCGAACATTCGACTAAAAAAACCTGTTTATATTAGTCTTATTCCCTATACGAATTCCTGATTTGTCTGTTAATTATTATTATTATTATTATTATTATTATTATTATTATTATTATTATTATTATTATTATTATTATTATTAGAAGAAGAAGAAGGAGAAACCTTCCTATTCGACTGGGTGGTATTTATAGTGGTATTTATTATTTATTATTATTATTGCTCAAAATTTCCTCCTTTATAATAAACGCAGTCTACAAGGTGTATTACCCTTAAGACGAGGCAATGAGCAAATCTAGATAGTTTAATAAAGATCATACCACATTCACTCATCTTTTTTTCTAATTTCCTTTAGACTTTGGATAGATGAGGTTCACTCGCGCCACTGATTTCCTCTTCCAAGAGTGTAAGCAACGCGTGAGAATTAATTGAGCCACTTGCAGGAGAAGTGCCTCCAATTCCATCCTTTCCGCATGCAACTGCATTCCTTCGGGTGTTGTTAGCCTCTGAATCCGGTCTTGTAATCACGTAGAATCAGTGGCTGTTCGAATAAACCGGCGAATTCCATTTTCCAGCGATCCGTTGAACGTTAGAGACCATAAAGGCACGGTGCCCCCGGCGACTAATGAACGGATTCCCTCCTTGACCTACATTTATCTGTGCCCAGTGATGTTAGCTTGCGAAAAAAGCTGATTCGATTTCGGGAGTGTTATGCTCCGAAGAAACATTTGCCTGTTTTTGCTTCGGCCTATATTTTTCTGTTATCAGTAATACTTTTAAACAAGCGTGAGTTAAATACTGGTAGACTCTCTCTCTCTCTCTCTCTCTCTCTCTCTCTCTCTCTCTCTCTCTCTCTCTCTCTCTCTCTCTTTTGCATACTCAAGAACATATATATATATATATATATATATATATATATATATATATATATATATATATATATATATATATATGTGTGTGTGAAAAAAATGAGAACTCCAAAGGCGCTGAATCCCTCATGTATTAAGTCACCTTTTTCTCTGTTATTATTTATTACCAACTTAGACTACATTTGTTCAGCCTTGTATATGGTTAAAACATATTACTTACTCCCTGATTTAATTTTACAAGTTTTTAAGCATATATACATATACATACATACATGCATAGTGTTGAATATATATATATATATATATATATATATATATATATATATATATATATATATATATATATATATATATATATATCGGCTTACTCAACAATTCTAATTACTACACAAATACCTAAAAGCCATCTAACAAAATAGAATTCGATACGCCTTGTACCAAATCGTCAACCATCTATTTTCCCTTTTGTTTTGCATTTCATGAAAAGGCGTTAAAATAAAACTGTTGCAGGAGCAAAACTAAAAGCAGTAAAAAAAAAAAAAAGAGATACTATGGCATACGAAGCGTTGTCAAAAGCTCTAATATTTTATTTATCTTTCTTTCTTTTTGTGGCTAGACAATAAAATTTTACGGGTGGGAAGACTGTTATTGGCTTACACTTTCCACTGCCACCACGGTACAGTTGTTTTTATCGAGAAGTATTTTGTTCCATGTTTAAATGTCGCTTTACAGTTTTAGCCTCTGCATGTTTACTTTGTCGACGTTTCAACTTATTTTTAACCGGGGCTATGTCCCATAAAGAATATAAATTCTTTATTGATAATTTATTTCATGTAAACTGTGCATCGCTTTTTTGTCTCTTCGGAGTTTTTTTGGGTAACATAGGCCAAAGAAAAATTTTGGTTAATTTGGCCCAGTTGTTAACCAAGCCATGCCTCCCCGCCCCCAAATTAAAATCGTAGTCGTTGTAAAGCATCTGTGAAACCTTTTTCTTAAAGAATTTCGTATCAGATAAAACAGATGAGGTCGAAAATAATTAAAATCTTAAATCGCAAATGAAAAATAGATTTACAACTTACTACCTGTTTTTGGCAGACAGAGAATATGAGTGATACTCAAGTTTCATATATTTCTTCCTGTGATGTCGATGGAACTAGGAACATGTTATTCGTGTTATTGCAAGGAATGCACTATGGTGTCTGAGTTAAATATTTACATGAAGAAATTATTATCACCAGACATTAACGGAAATATATTTCTCTAACCGATTGCAGAAACAAAGTTATGTCCTCTTGGACTAGGGTTCACTTGAAATGCAAACTTACAAATGTATAAGATTTTTTAGACAGTAAAGACTGTACCTAGACGTGATAAATCTTTTGAAAAATAGGTTTTAATCCATTTAACGGGAGAAAATAATCTGAACAATAACCGTGGAAGATTCGCCTAGAGGCCCAAAAAATGCAATAACTTTTTAGCGCGGATGTTAATGAGATCGTAAACTCAAATGATGATTGCCTCTGAAGATGACTATTGTCTCTCTTGTCTTATAACATCTGGTTAGATACAGATATATATATATATATATATATATATATATATTATTATTATTATTATTGTTATTATTATTATTATTATTATAAAGAATACTCTAGGAATATTCATTTGTAAAACAAGTTCCTAAGAGGAAAGTGGTCTTGTGTGAAGAAAAAGTCCGAGTGTTCCAGAGAAAACCAGAAACAAACCATGAAAGCTTTTTTCAGTCCATACTTTTTTTTTTTATTCCTTTCACGGTGAGGAAAAATAAAAGTCTTGGGAGCACAAAAGGATTATTGGCAACAAAAGAGGGAAAGTGAGAGGAAGTGAGATACCGATAAACACAGACAAAGGCATTAAAGGAGGAGCTGGAAATAATAAATAGAAATAAATATAAAGAAACTGGTAATGGAAGGTATAAGCGAGGAAAAATTTCCGTTTCAGCAAAACTTTCGTAACAGAATATAGGAAAAAATAATAATCAAAAGAAGATAATAAAACTATTCGACTTGGTTAATCTTCATTGTTTAAGAGCCTTAAAATATATCATATTACGAAATATCATGGATTGTTTTGGGGCGGTTTCTTGTTACATTTTAATTAATTTCACGTAATATTTTATGAGATTTCGAACAAAATCGTGGTGAATACTTGTTTTAAGCAAAAAAGTCTTCCCTGTCTAGAAAAAGCACGATGAAATCCTCCGGAGAATTCCTTTGGTTAGTTTGATTTAAATTTTTTTAGGAAGGATCTGAGGGAAGTATAAAAAGATAATTCCTCTTGAGAAATCAATTAACGTTTTTATCAGTAATCGCGCATAAATAATCATCAAATATTCTACTGCATTCCTCGTTAATTTGAGAACTTTTACTTCAAGTTTAGTACCTTAAAGGTTAGAAAATTTTGTTTGGGACTTTTTTATTCTGAAAATTACAAATACTATATACGAGTATCTATCTATATATATATATATATATATATATATATATATATATATATATATATATATATATATATATATATATATATATATATATATATATCAGGACCTCAATTAAACCTAATGGTATCTGGTGGAGATATTAATCAGGAAAAAATTACAAGCTTTTCAGGACCAACAGTCCTCATCGTCTGGTAGCCGTATATTCTACAGCTACAAGGCCATGAGGACTGTTAGTCATGGAAAGCTTGCAGCTATTTCTGAATAAATATCTCGCCTAGATACCATCCAGGTTAAATGAGGCCCTGTTATTAATTGTATTATTGCACAGAACCAATGTGTAAGTAATAAATATATATATATATATATATATGTGTGTGTGTGTGTGTGTGTGTGTGTGTATATTGTGTGTGTGTATATATATATATATATATATATATATATATATATATATATATATATATATATATATAAAATCCACGAAGGAAAGGGAAACTCAGGAGTGCTGCGAGGCTTTACGACTCTCTGTCGTCCTTTACTTAACAGACTGAAGAAATATAAAAGTAAGTTTACAAAGAAAGCTCATATAAATGACAGATGGGGATTACAAAGGAAAAAATATGTACCTGGAATCCAACACAATTGAAGAATTAGTAGAACTGCCAAAAACAGGGTTAAATATTCAAGAGGTTTTACAAAGGATTAGGATCATCCGTTCAGAAGCAGGGACAGGGCAGTTAAAAGGTTATTCAAGGGGGTGACTGACCACCGAAAAATATTAGTGCAACAAAATAATTCTCTTTTTTTTTTTGTAAACAACAATTTTTGCAAGATGAACATCTTTGCAAATAAGTTATTTTAAATATACGAATGCATAGAAAATATATATAAGGTAACTAATTTGTAATTAAGTTAGTGATTTTATCTTTTAGGTCGTTCTTGAACATTTTTCTAATACAGGGGTCCAGATAATACATGGCAGGGCTAAGGTTAAAATTACAGCTGGAAGTAATCTGGATAATAGCGGACTCCAAAAGATTTCTTGTAGAGAAATTTTTCGATCTGGCAATCACTGAACTTTTAGTCCAGTTTATCCGCTTTGATTTTTGGTTTGGGCACAGGACATCAGCGATCTGAAAGCAGTCACATAGCCAGCGAAAGGTCATAGGGAGAATAGGTATTATAGGTAAGTCCTTAAGGGTCAGTAGAGTAGCCCACTTATGGCCCTGATTAGCCCTTTTGTCCCTAACGGCTATCTAACCCCCCAACATCGGATGATGCGGGCAGGTCGCTATGTTTTTCTCCAAATCAGATGATCTGGGGACTAGGGCTACATAAGTTCACCCAACCCCCCCTTCATGGCGTCTCCTCCAGCCACCATTAAATTTGATTTTCTATCTAATGGGCTAAAGGGACGAATGGAATATACATGAGAATATATATATATATATATATATATATATATATATATATATATATATATATATATATATATATATATATAATGTGTGTGTGTGTGTAATAATTATGAGTAAAATTAATTATGTCAGAGGAAGCGATCATGGCTCAGTACCTTATTCTAGAATCTTTTTGATGCCTTACATTTATCAAGTATTAAGGATGGATTATATATATCTTTCCCTTTCATAGTGATTTTTCTAGAGGAGTATAGTGCATATAAGAAGGAATAAAAATTTTTTATTTTATTAAATTTCGATTTTAAATCACAGTTTAAATAAGATAATGTAGATTTCAAGGAACCATATATGAGTTTTTAAAACGCCCTAAAACATAACTATAACAATAAAACTTACGTTTCCTTTACCAAATCGTCACAGCAGATCTTGGGAACAATTTCTCCATACAGTTAACAAACACCTCAGACCTTAGGAAGTGTTTTATACATTTGGCTTTTAAACTGGACTAATGTAATAGTTTGTACACATTTCAAGCTAATATATAGCCCTAATTACTTGTTGCTGTAATGAATTTAATAAAAGTTTATTTCACAGCAACAAAAAGACCACTAATTGTGCAATGACACAAATTTTAAAAGCTCATTTGAAGCCCAATACGTCAGGCATAATAAGGCCATTATGGTGGAGTTTGTAGCCTTATTGCAGTCATTGTGATAATGCGCAATTTGCTTTTACCGTTTATTCCAAATATCCTTTCGGAAAGCTAATGATAGTGAATTAGAGTGAATAATGTGATGTGGGTTACCGTTAGCTTCATTAAAAAATATTTTTGCTGTGGTGTTCTTGAGCATTTATAGATATATTAGTCCCTCATTGGCAGGGTGGGTATCGTTCTCGGCTAGCACTCTGCTGGCCCCGCGTTCGATTCTCCGACCGGCCAATGAATTAAATTAAGTATACCTTAGTTTTACCAGACCACTGAGCTGATTAACAGCTCTCCTAGAATTAGAGGAATTTATTTCTGGTGATAGAAATTCATTTCTCGTTATAATGTGGTCCGGATTCCACAATAAGCTGTAGGTCCCGTTGCTAGGTAACCAATTGGTTCTTAGCCACGTAGAATAAATCTCATCCTCCAGGCCAGCCCTAGGAGAGCTGTTAATCAGCTCAGTGGTCTGGTCAAACTAAGGTATACTTAACTTTTATAGATATATTTATGAATACAAAGAATTCTATAAAACAAGAAAAACAACCACTGGTTATTGTTATTAATTTAATGTTTTATCTATAAGAGTTTGTCCGATTCGTGGTTTACAGTATAGTGTTCAGGTTGCACTCTGCTTCTCAGGAGTACATCGCGTTTCTTGCTATGTGTGCTGCTTCTAGTAGCAAGCGCTTTTGCTTGAGCAATGGAGCTACTCTGGCTTCTAAAATATCTAGGTATTTATTATTATTATTATTATTATTATTATTATTATTATTATTATTATTATTATTATTATTATTATTATTTAAAATCTCTCAAAATGAGAGGGTTTTAAGCTTATTGCGTCGAGTCGAAAATATATATTCTTTTGCATTTAGAACTGCTTGATTATTTCATAGATACACACACATATATGAATGTATACTTTGTGTCCTTGTGTATGTGTATGTAAGTATATCTCTATATATACATGTATATATATATGTGTATATATATATATATATATATATATATATATATATATATATATATATATATATATATATATATATATATATATATTAAATGTTATACGGGCTATATGAATGTGTTTAAATTATTAGAGCTTTCATAACATATAGAAAGTCAGCTTGAATTTGTATTCATTCGGTCGTAGTTACCAAGAATTTTTAGAATCCTCGACTTTGTGATATTTTATCTCATCGACAAAGTCGAAGTGAAGAACTGTTATATAGCGGAGCAATACGGGATTACTGCTCGACCATCTCAATCTAATATTCTAAAAGCAAAAGATTTTCATTTTACGAATAATACTAAAACGAGTGTGTTGCAGAAGTAGAAGATGCATTAATAACTGCGTTAAAAACAATTAGTTGTTTTAATAATCTGGAATAATAGCTAAGAAATCAAAATATTCATCTACGTGGAAAAGTGTAAAGATTATAATACTGAGTGAAAACTATATTTTATGCATTTATTTAAACTGATTATTTAGTCAGTCTCGAATTTCTGAAGCTTATTGTACATTATTTATACGCCCTCATATAATTCAAGAAAAATTGTTCTAGTGTTCTTAAATATTTTTTTTATTATCATAGCTTTTAGGATTATTTTAATCTCTGCGTACATTAAAATTACAATTAAATATAGTAATATGTTGTGCATTAACACATAATTTATTTTACAATATTGTGATTTGCATTTTGGTTTCAGTTGTTATTTATTATATTTAAACAACGTTATGGTGTTTTGCTATTTTTTTTGTTTAATGTTTCGAAGTAGGGTACATGCATATCTAAGTGAACACTAAGATGATATGTCTATGGTAAGTTCAAAATAGCTGAGTAATTTTTATTATTACATTGAAAATCTGAACATCGTTTCCAACAAGGAAAGCCTATTTTTTTTTTAATAATAGAGGCCTGAAATTTCAGTGGGGAGGAGAATTAGTCAGTATTTCATGGTTCCACCACTTTAAAATTAAAAGGAGACCTAACGGAGACTGGAAATGTAACTTTTATTTCAAAGGCTTTAAACTACAATGAAGCCATTACTATGCAACGGGCCACTTTCCCCAAAAGAGTGGAAGAGGTACTTACTCGGGGCGAGATCATTTTTCGGCAGTTGGTTTCTACCATATTTCACTTTACAGGAATTGTCTCTCGCTCTCCATGAGTTTTTTAATGTGTGCAACAAATTGTGTTCCATTTGGAACTCTCGCCTTAACATGTTTCCTATTTTAATGCTACAAAAATCCCGGAGGAGGTGTTAATTTGAATGAAGAATATTCTTTTGGGTTAATGTTCTATCCGTATATGCGTCATTTTCACTACATAGTCTCATTTCAATTTAAGGTTTCAATGACTGTACCAGTTCTAAAAGTTTTTATCTATTATTGTAAGTCTTCGCCCTTGAGTTTTAACACAGCCAAGACGTCATTTCTTCTCTACCAAAGGATAAAAGTCTTATATATGAAAGAGACCATAAGTCAAATCTGTCACATAAAAAATATAATTACATAGTTCGTCGCATTTATCAGATAAGTAATTTTGACGACTATTTGAATAATAGTGTCTTTGGTAGAGTTTTAAAACGCATTAAGTTATTTTCCAGTGCAGTTGTTATTTAGAATATGGAGGTATGGTATAAAATGGTAATCCCGTGTGCTTTGAGCCTGCTTTATATTTTATAACAGTATTTATTAAAAGAGCTTAACATGATTTTTCACAACATTTTCTCTCTCATGACTGATAAACAGATTTCCAGACATATTTTCCTAAAAAAAAATGTCACTAGTTAGCGCCTCCCAATATTTTTTTCATTTATGAGATTATATATTTTACAGGTCCGCGAATAAGTATATCATTTTCAAGAGATTCAGTATCCTATATTTGACAGCACATATCTGCACTCCTCCCCGCCCCCACAAAATGAAACTATTAATGAATACCACCAAGTAGTGGCAAGTTAAAAGATAAAACCAGGTGAATTTTCAAGGCTGCCAACAGCGAACGTGGCCAGCAGTAAATTAATAAAACTAGAACTGTGAATTGAAATTACGATAAAACAATCAGAGTAAAATGACTAAAAACTTCACTGAAAGAGCAGTGAAAAGGCCGGTGGCAAACTATCCAGAAGGAAGTTAAAAACAAACTACTCGCATTGAGTGTTACAAATTATGTGTATTCTTACTTGTATTTTTCATTACTCAATGAGAGTAGTTTAATGTCTTTTCCTTTTTTTTTTTATTGAACGATTGATGCAGCAGTTCAGGTGAGCGTATCTTAAATGTTATCAGTTCAAAGGTTATTGTCTAACAAGGCTTGTGGAACGTTTCCTGTGAGCCACGATATAGCCTATTTTTCCGTTGCGGGTTATCATATTTTGAATATATTATTTATTTATTTATTTATTTATTTATTTATTTATTTATTTATATGGATAAGTTTAGCATTTATTGTTATAACACACAAGAGAAATATTAAAGCCACGTAAGTTACATTCATAAAAACTAGAACATCCTTCTAACTCCACTAGATAAAGAAATTATCCAAAACGTCCTGCATATGTTTAACTTAACCAGTGTCTTTCAGAAGATATGCACTTGAACAAGAACTCATTCGACTATAGCTGTATTATGCAAGAGGTTCAAATTAATGGACGGTTTTGTTGAAGAATTTAATGTGATTTTATGTCAACAAATTTTTTTTTCCTTTTTTATCATTCTTGGGTAATCATTCTGTAAGAAAATGGATATTGTCAGTGAATATTAAGT
>NC_089759.1:32899156-32936656 GCF_040412425.1 Macrobrachium rosenbergii
GATTCCCTCTCAGGGATCTTGGGATCGTGCGTAGTATTCTTATGATTGTGGGTATAATTTCCACTGGCATATTCCATATCCTTCTTATTTCGATTATCAGGTCTTGATACTTATCAATTTTTCTCTTTCTTTCTCATCTACTCTGGTGTCCCATGGTATAGTGACATCAATGAGTGACACTTTCTTCTTGATTTTGTCAATTAACGTCGCGTCTGGTCTATTGGTACGTATCACCCTATCTGTTCTGATACCATAGCCCCAGAGGATCTTTGCCTTAACATTTTCAATCACTCCCTCAGGATGGTGTTCGCACCCCTTATTACTGCAAGCTAGCTGGTGTTTCTTACATAGGCTCCAGTAGAGGGCTTTTGCTACTGAATCATGCCTCTGTTTGTACTGGTTCTGTGCAAGTGCCGGACATTCGCTTGCTATGTGGTTTATGGTTC
Organism: Macrobrachium rosenbergii; assembly: GCF_040412425.1. Taxonomy (NCBI): domain Eukaryota; kingdom Metazoa; phylum Arthropoda; class Malacostraca; order Decapoda; family Palaemonidae; genus Macrobrachium; species Macrobrachium rosenbergii. The sequence continues at coordinate 32,899,603 of NC_089759.1, forward strand.
GTGTTTCATATTGCACTTCCTGCATATGGGTGAGATGTTATTTCCATCTATTGTGTTTTGGACATATCTGGTTCATAGGGCCTGACCTTGTGCCACTGTTAGCGTTCCTTCTATTTCCTTCTTGAGTCCCCCCCCCCCTTTGTAGCCACTGCCATGTTTCATCGCTGGCCAGTTCTTTTGTCTGCCTCTTGTACTGTCCATGCATTTGTTTTGTTGTGCCATTCCTCTGTTTTGTTTTTCATTCTCCTGTCTCTGTATATTTCTGAGTCTTTGTTTACTTTTATCAGTCCTTCTTCCCATGCACTCCTTAGCCACTCGTCTTCACTGGTTTTCAGATATTGCCCCAGTGCTCTGCTCTTGATGTTGATGTAGTCCTCTTTGCTTAATAGCCCTCTCTCCCCTTCCTTTCGTGTTATTTATAGTCTGTCTGTATTTGCTCTTGGGTGTAGTGCTTTGTGTATTGTCATATGTTTTCTAGCTTTTTGGTCTATGCTGCGGAGTTCAGCCTTTGTCCACTCCACTACTCCTGTGCTGTATCTGATCACTGGTACTGCCCATGTGTTATGGCTCTCGTCAAGTTCCCGGCATTGAGTTTTGACCTGAGTATCACCTTAAGTCTCTGCATATATTCTTTCCTGATCGTGTCCTTCATCTCTTGTTGTTGTATATGCTCTCCTTCTATTATTCCCAGGTATTTGTATCCTGTCTCATCTATGTGTTTGATGCTATTCCTGTCTGGTACCTTTATTCCTTCAGTCCTTGTTACTTTGCCTTTTTGTATGCTGACCAAGGCACATTTTTCTATTCCAAACTCCATCCTGATGTCCCCAGATACAATCCTTACAGTCTGGATTACAGTATCTATTTCCTTGATGCTCTTACCATACAGTTTGATGCCGTCCATGAACATCAGATGGTTTATTCTGTTGCCTCCTTTCTTCAGTTGGTACCCAGCATCCATCTTCTGTAGTACTTTTGTCATGGGAATCATGGCTACTATGAAGAGTATTGGGGACAGTGAGTCGCCTTGAAAGATCCCTCTCCTGATGTTAACCTTTGCTAGTCTTATCTCAGAGCTTGTACTGCATTCCAGTTGTACATCGTATTTTTGAGGAAGCTGATGGTGTTTTCCTCTGCCCCATATATTTTCAGGCATTCTATTAGCCACGTGTGTGATATCATGTCGAAGGCTTTCATGTAGTCAGTCCATGCCATACTTAGGTTGGTTCTCCTTCTCTTACTATTCTTCATTACCATTTTGTCTATTAGGAGCTGATCTTTTGTGCCCCTGCACTTCCCTCTGCAGCCTTTCTGTTGGTGGGGGATGGTGTTTGTATCCTCTAGGTAGTTGTATAACCTTTCACTGATGATACCTGTTAGTAACTTCCACATTATTGGTAGGCAGGTGATAGGCCTGTAGTTACTTGCTATATTTCCCTTGTTCGTGTCTTTCTGTACTAAGGATGTTTTCCCTTTGGTCATCCATTTGGGTTCATGGTGGTTTGTGGTATAATGCTGGAGTTGTTCTGCTATTCGTGGGTGTAGGGCCTTGAAGTTTTTGAGCCAGTATCCATGGACTTCATCAGGACCTGGGGCTTTCCAGTTGGGCATTTTCTTTAGATGGTGTCTGACTGTGTCTGTCGTGATCTCAGTGAATCTTAGTTTTATTCTCCCCATTTCTTCTGCCTTGATTTCCTGGAGCCATGGATTGCTCCGTACGTTTTCCCAGAGTCTCGAAATCTAGAGTCGGTCTCACTCGGGCGCCGATCAATGGCTCCCTTTTATGGGGTCTGACCCATGTGTCACAGATGCATGGTGGGAGTTGGACCATGCGGTTCCCACGGTCACAAATGCATGATGGGAGTTGGGGTCATGCGGTTCCCATGTGGCGCCCCTTAATTTCTGGCGCCAATCCTTGAAAGATAGGGTCCATCCTCACACCAGCTTTCTGCTCGCTAATGGTGTCCTCTGTCTATGCTGGTGGCCGTTAATCTGCTAATACCAACACCAGGGTCCTGTGAGAGAGAAGAGAGAGTGAGAATCACCCTTTCCTGGAAAGGGGGATTAAGATCCGGGGAGTTGGGAGGCTTAGACGAGGAATAGGGAAACTCCAAACTTGGGGGGTCTAGTTCTCTGTGCTCTGTGGTTCTATGTGTTATTCTAACTTCAGGCGAGTGGGCTGGTTTTGTACGAGATATGCAGGTGCAGTTATGTCGTCTGCATAATCTTATAGCAATATATATATATATATATATATATATATATATATATATATATATATATATATATATATATATATATATATATATATATATATATATATATATATATTGTGTTTGTGTACGTATGTGTGTATACATGGAAAATTTCCTTTGATGAAGTTCAATCAAAAGAAAAGAGAGAACAGCCGCTCTTATAATTTTAAAATGTTATCAAGAGATATTAATGTTAACAGATGGCTTTAGAGTGGTGATAAAAAAAATTCTATATTGTAGAAGTTGTGTTCAATACGAATATAAAGTAACCTGAATACAAATTATTAATTTGTGTCAAAGGACGAGAATAGAATTTAATCCTTCAAAATGATGAGGTTGAAAATCAAAGCTGTTTTATGCAGTACTATTCATCTGGCTGTGCCGAAAAGATTATGGCACTGTATAGAACTTAACGTACTCCACGGACTTTTTTCTTTAAATAAAAAGTGCATACAATAAGACCTTATTATAGATATATACATATGCGTTACTAATGAGGAAGATTAAGTCATTGAAAGCAATTATGGCTCAATGCCGTATTCAAGAATCATATATATCAAGTATTAAGGGTGGATTATTTGTCCATTTCATAGTGCTTTTTGTAGCTATCGTTCATATTGGAATGGGTAAGATTTTTTGCATATAAACTCCGATTTTGAATAACGGTTCAAATAGGATAATGTAGATTTCAATGAGACGAAAATGTGATAAGTTTTAATAGTGTCTCAAAAGATAGATATCACAATAAATCTTAGGATTCATTTTCCAAATCGTCATAGTAAATCTTAGGAATCTTAGGAAGTGTTGTGATAAATTTGGCTTTTAAACTGCACTGATGTAAAAGTGCTTACACTTTTCAAGCTAAATAAACGGCCCCAAATACACGCTGCTTTAATGAGTTTGATAAAACTTTATTTTGCAACATCAGATGGACCACTAATAGTGCAATGACAAATTTTAAAAGCTCATTTGAACCTAATACAGCAGGAATAATAAGGCTATTATGGTGAAATTTGCAGCCTTATTGCAGCCATTGTGAAAATGCTAAATTTGCATTATACGCTTTTTCCAAACATCGTCTTGGAAAGGCAACTATACTGAATGATATTGAATGATGTGATGTAGGTTATTATTAGCTTAAAAAAAAAGTATTGTATGGTGTTCTTGATTATCGTTACATGTATTCAGGAATACAAAGAATCCAGTAAAGCGAAGAAAACATCTGACTATTTTTATTAGCGTAATTTTTTGTCTATCACACTGTCCATACGGATGGGTTATCTATAGTATACTTTTCATGCTATATGTGCTGCTTCTAGTAGCACTATTGTGCTTAAGTCCTTGTGCTACTTTGGGTTCTAATTTAATAATAATAATAATAATAATAATAATATAATAATAATAATAATAATAATTATTATTATTATTATTATTATTATTATTATTATTATTATTTTCCAAAATCCTGTAAAATGAAAGGGTCTTCAGTTTTGAACATAATTGTTTGATTTTCGCATATTTACACACAAACGCATAAAATCATGCATATATATATATATATATATATATATATATATATATATATATATATATATATATATATATATATATATATTATTAAACGTTCACTCAACATATATGAAAGTACTGGTAATCATTAGTTTGTTTTTAACCTAAAACAATAACATCTTTAATTTCTATTTGGTCGGTCGTAATTACATCGACCAAATCGGGAGTAGGAATTATTTGGTCAGCTAATGCAAAGATGCTACTTGACTATCTCAATCTGTGTATTATGTAGTTGAATGCATGTAATTTATTTAAATTCATCGCAAAACGAAAATATCTGACCAGTTGATCGTATTTTAACATGGATTTAAAAATGGGATGATTTGTAAAAAGTACTATTTCTCTCGGATTTAAAAATGGAATGATTTGTAAAAAGTACTAGATCTCTCAGTTTACAAGGACGATATCAGATGGATGAAAATAGAAGTGGAGAGAACTAGCCATACAAATCATCAAAATGTAGCAAAACAACAAAGATCATGGGTAACAATTAGAACAAATAGGTTTTCACACATTTTAGGAAGGTGGTCGAATACAATGTGTATCATCACATAATTGGGCAATAGGATAAAAGCTCTCGGTGATTACGGTAGCCACAAATACGCTAATAACCCTACATTAAAAATCACGTTAGCCCGAGTAGCTTCTAGTAGAAAAGTGAGGCATTGCTTCGAAACATTAAATAGAATTGAGCAAGAGCTTCGTTGATTGTTAACATCTTATCCAAGGTCTTCAATGCTTTGACTTCCCTACTTTTCTGTCTGTCATTGATAGGGCAGTGTTTGCTATGATTTTTTTCCTCCTTAAAATTTCCTATGAGGGAAATATGCGAGTGAAAACAAAGTTCATTCCCTCGGCTTCAACAAGAGACGGAGAATCTCACTGAAATTGAAGCTCAAGGCGGAAGGTATACAATTCCCTCTCTGATTCTCCTTCATAATCCCGTCGCCTTTTAGGTTTCATGAAGTAAAGCTGACTTTCTCATGAATTATTCCCAGGTCTCATCCGGACGCAAGGGACTCCAAGTGCCTGAGAAAGAGAAAATCTTCAAGTAGAATATTGGACAAAAATATTTTGTCTAAAGTTTTTTTTACAAATTAATATCCTTCCTGTTTTTCTGATCAGTATTAGATTAGCTGGTTCATGTAACTTTTGTTCGTAGTTAAAGAAAATATCAGTCTATACTCTCCGCTTTTGTTAATTTGTAAAATTTTACTAAGCGATGAATACGACAGATGTTCGTCTTAAACCGACCTTTGGATTCCAGACAAGTTACAGTGACAAAAGAGAAACATCAGTAATAGATAATATCCAAGAATTACTCATTCCAGTGCAAAACTTGCCGTTGAATAAGGGGAAACAATAACATCTTAAAATCGTAATGCTAAAACTTCCTCGGCATTTCTAATTAACAGCTTGTAATTTTACGAACAGTACAAAAACTAACACGTGCTGGAGGTAGCAGCTTCATTAATACATGCTCTAACAAACTTTGAGTTTTTAGTTTTCTGTAAAAGAAAACTATTGAGATGGCCATTTGTGTGTCCGTCCGCACTTTTTCTGTCCGACCTCATATCTTAAAAGCTACTGAGGCTGGAGGCTTGCAAATTGGTATGTTGATCTTCCACCCTCCAATCATCAAACATACTAAATTACAGCCCTCTAGCCTCAGTAGCTTTTATTTTATTTAAGGTTAATGTTAGCCATGATCGTTCCCTAGGTGCCAACGGCACAGGACGCCACCGGGTCGTGGCTGAGAGTTTCATAGGCCGCGGGTGAGAGTTTCGTGAGCCATGGCTGAGAGTTTCATACATATACGTTATACAGAAAACTCGATTGTGCCGAAGAAACTTCGGCGCATTTTTTAACTCGTTTACAGTTTGAACTAATGGCGCAGAAATCAAAATATTCATATACAAAGAAAAAGTGTAACTTCTGAGATAGTTTTTAATTGTTTGTTATTCCAGGCTTTAGAATCCTTTTGACCTCTGCCATATATTGAAGTTAGAATAAAGTATTGGAATATGTGTCAGTAGACATATCTCGTTTTATAATGTAATGGTCTGCATTTTGGCTACGGTTATACTTTTTTATTTTAAAGAATGTTATGCTGTGCACGTTTATATACATTTCCATATGATTTTTAAATGTTACGATGTTGGCCAAGTGCATATCTAAGCCAACACTAAGATAAATATATGTACGCTCGGCAAAAAAATATCTCAGCACCTTGAATTATTACATTGAAACGAGCAAAAAATTTTTTTTTTCTTATACTAAAGGCCTCAAATTGTAGTGTAAGAGCAATTAGTCAATGTTTTATGTTTTTCCTATTTCAAAATTAAAAGAAGACCTAACAAAGACTGGGAATGTAACTTTTATTACAAAGGCTTTAAACTACAATGAATCCATTACTATGCAACGAGTCACCCTCCCCAAAGAGAGGAAGAGGCACTTACGCAAGGCGAGATCATTTTTCTGCTGTTGGTTTCTACTATATTTCACTTTACAGGAATTCTCTCTCTCTCTCTCTCTCTCTCTCTCTCTCTCTCTCTCTCTCTCTCTCTCTCTCTCTCTCTCTCTCTCTCTCTCCATGACTTTTCGAATGTACCCAGCGAGGCGTATTTCATCTGGATCTCTCACTTTGATATAATTCCTCTTCTAGAGCTTCGGAAATCCAGGGGGAAATGTTAATTAGGGTAAAAAATATTCTTTTGGGTGAATTTTCCATCATTTTTTCTCGCATTCTGTACTGCTAAAGGAATGCGGAAAAGAAAACTTTAAAAAATGTTGCTGGAAACATTGTCATCTTTCGAATTAATGTTTAAGCAACTGTACGGATTCTAAAAGGTTTTATTTTTTCTGTAAAAGAAAACTATTGTGCCGGCTTTGTCTGTCCGTCCGGCCTCAGATCTTAAAAACTACTGAGGCTAGAGGGCTGCAAATTGGTATGTTGATCATCCACCCTCCAATAATCAAACATAGCAAATTGCAGCTCCATAGTTTCTATTTTATTTAAGGTTAAAGTTAGCCATAATCGTACTTCTGGCAGAGCCACAGGTACTAACAACATAGGCCACCACCGGACCGTGGCTGAGCCCCCCACCGGACAGGAAATTCGAAGTTTCTTCGGCGCATTTTTCACTTGTTAATTGTTATCGTGAGTCTTCGTCCTTGAGTTCTCAGGTAGTTTATCCTTTATTTAAAGGATAAACGCCTTTTATATATTAGCGGAGATAGGGTAAAACTGCCACATAACAAATATAATATCATAGATAATCTCCATATTTATCAGAAAATATCTAATTCTGATGATGATTCTGTGCGTTATTTTAACATCACAAACTTTGATGGTGGTTAGAAACACGACAAGATACTATCCATTGTAGTTGTTATTTAGAATATGCAGTTACGTTGTAAATTGGTTAGGCATTTTCCTTAGAGCCTATTTCATATGTTAAAGCAATCATTCAAATAGATGACTATAATTTTTAAACTCTCTCTCTCTCTCTCTCTCTCTCTCTCTCTCTCTCTCTCTCTCTCTCTCTCTCTCTCTCTCTCTCTCTCTCTCTCTCTCTCTCAAGATTAATAGACAGATTTGCGAGCATAAGAATGTGTAACTTGCAAGAATGTCCCTGTACTTCCAACCATATGAATTTACATGCCTTTCAGATCAGCGAATGATTATATATTATTTAAGCAATTCAATATTCTTTATATAAGAGTTCGTATCTATCCCACCTTCTCCCCACCCTCGCCAAATAATAGGCAAAAACCTCTAAAGGAATCCCACTTAAATAAGAGGAAGTGAAACGGTTAAATTAGATGTCGGGCATATTAAAAAAAAAAAATTCCGATATGCAAATTCGCACTGGTTTGCAAAGAGCGTAATGTATTGTTCTCTAACAACTTTATAAAGATAAAACCACGGTCATTGAAATATATGTTCATTAACTTAACAACAAATTCTTTAGGACATTCATTGAAGGTTCCAAATTATTGTATTTGGGAGGGTAAAGCTGCTAGTTGCGAAGAATATTTCATGGTATACTGGGGTTAAAATTCACAGATATCTAGTTGTTATTATTATTATTATTATTATTATACACATTTAATAAGTTTTTATTTCATCAGATTATCATAATATTTGAAGGATCATACGCTAAGGACCCTGTTTATTTAGCATAATTGATTAAAACATAAACATTTTTCATAGGTTATGATGACAAAAGTAATAGAATCGGCAAACTTCGGACAAGAATATCGTATAAATGCAATAAATTCTAACAAAACCTCACTTGTACTGCATTTGCGTCCCAATATCCTTTTCCGTGTCACCTCAAAGGCACGAGACGTCTCTTTCAAACTGGCGTTCGAAGAAATAGATGTATCATTTATTTCCCCACATTTTCAGGGAAAATATAACACCGAAAGTTCATGGCGTGAAAATTCGTTTGAATCTGCTCTGAGAGCAAAAGATATTCCGTTATTGATCCGAAACTGTTTTAAGGAAAAATGGTAATGTTTTACCAAATTGAACTCGCATTCCATTGCTTAGGCATAGTTCTATTGGATTTAAATGACTATTTTAAAACTAACGTTGATTTAAGGAGCAGAGGCCTTTGAGAAAATAAAATGATAATTTTTTAGACAGGCATCTCGGTAACTGTAACTTAATAATCCTATATAACTTTTTTGAGGCTAAGACGTTGTCTAACAAATACTGTTTAATTAAAAATAAGAGGAATGTGGACTGAAAATCACAAGTTAATAAAAAATGGGAGAAAAGCAGCAAGATCGTGGCGGTGAGACAAAAATCACTCTCAAGCAAAGCGCTGAACTCAAGCTTGCGGAATGCAATTGTATAGGCCGCAGTGGTTCTCAACCAGGGGGGAACTCCCCCCTAGAGGGGAATTTCAGAGTTTCGGGGTGAGGGGTGGGGAATTGTTCAATGTTCAATCGCTTTTAAATGTGTAAAACTAAACTGTAAAATTATTCTGTATACGTAAAGGCTATGTGCTAATATGGAAGAAAATGAGGATTTTTAGTATTATATGCATGTTATTTGGAATACGCCTTTTGAGGCAGACAATTTTGGAAAGGGGGTTATGATATTCTGACATATGGGGAAAGGGTGCATGGCCCAAAAAAAGTTTGAGAACCACTGGACTATAGGGTATATAGGCTAGCCCTTAGGCCTAGTGAAGGAACACTGAAGTGAAATATCGTTGCATACAACCAGAGTTCTTCGCAAGGGCAAGGCGAGAAGACGAAAGGAGGATGTAGGAATGGAAGTCTTATCAGTCACAGAAATTCAGGGAAATCTTGCAAATGGCGGCAGAATAACCGATATGAGAAAATACATGTAGTAAGAAAGTCTACAGTGTCTTGGGTATTAAAGATACGCCAGGGAACGCTCGTACTGAAACAAGATTGGTAAATTGAATATTCTCTTAGGCATTTTGCGTTTCCGAATTGGGTAGAATGTGGTGAAGTGGATGACTTGAACCTTTCAAGTCATCCACCTCACTACAAAAGAAGTGAGATTAATTTTTAAATGGCTGATTTGTTTTTTTAATCAGTTACTTGTTGTGCATGCTTGTGCTTCAGTATTTGTGTGCTGTTTGAAATGGTTGCATGCTATACGAAAGTTTAAACGCATGCGCACACACTCACACAAAGAATATCGAATTAGGTATGTCCGTTTAGGGAGAGATTTATTTGATTAATCTTCTATGAGATTTCAAAGTTTAGATCAAGGTTGTGTCATTCCAGTTTTTATTTTGGTGCGATGTGAATACTTAGGTAGAAGCGGACGGGCAGACTCATGGGAATCTCATCATTTAATAATGGCGCTTGCCTTAACCCGATGGCGAATGAATGTATGCAATTTTGGCCAAATCTCCTGGAGCTGTGGCCGGCAAGGCCACTCAGCGCACCGATTAATCCATAATTGTATGATTTCCTTCCTTAAAAAACAGAAAACGTGACATTCCTTTGTGTAATATAAACTGCAATATGAATATGTTATTCAGGAAAAAGTCAGGCCTCAGGTCAAAACTTAGGCTTGCAAAAATGAGCCCGAAACGCAATTCAGTACAGTAGGTTTATCGATTAGCGAATTTTATTTGTACCAACTTCCATCTATAACTCCTTTTCACTGAAAGCAAAAATAATACTTATATAATCCATGTAATTCGCAATTTGAGAGTAGAACAAGTTCCTTGAAATTAATATTAATTAAAAATCCTTTGACTTCTACTGAATAGCATTATATATTCCACATGCACAGTCCACACTTTACATACATTGGATATCTGTTTTAGAATGAAAACTAAAAAATAATGATAACAGGACTGAAACGTCATCGAATAAAGAAAAGATATAATGCTTTGGGAAACCATACAAAAGACGAAAGGATTCTTTTCCCGTGATATAATCAGTTATATTTCACGACCGATGGCATTAATTTGATTCTCGACAATAGAAGCGAGTCATGGGGATGATTCATAAAAGCAATTCACAAGAATAATGGCGGTTATTTATCCACCGACGTGATTAATTTTTTTTTTTTTTTTTTTTTGGCTGCAAATGACTGAGCACAGTTGCAGCCAGTAAGTGTGCAAATGTGTTTCATTATCTATGATTTCTTTAATGATTATGACACTAACGGGAAAATAATTATCTATATACAATAACGGCGATAAAATCTTTCACTGTTTAGGAATTTTTTTTGGTATTTACATTAGAATAAACTATACACAAATAACTGCGGCTTAACACTGGAGCAGGACTTATGTCAATTAGCTAATATTTTCATATATATAAGGCTGAAAGCCTGCGGCGATTATCTGTAATAATAAAATCCTAGTGGACCTTTCTTATTTGTTTGCCCCGAGTGGGGGCGGGGTAGGTAGGGGATCGGGAGGGTAAGGGAGACATGACACATCCACCCACCTCTTGCAAAACTGTTTGTCCGCCCCAATTGGGGCGATAGTTAGGGGACCGGGAAGGTAGGGGAAACATGACACATCCACTCTCCTCCTGCAAACCTGTTTGTCTGCCCTGGGTGGGGTCGGGGTAGGTAGGGGATCGGGAAGGTAGGGAAGACAGGACACATCCACCCTCCTCCTGCAAACCTGTTTGTCCAGCCTCGGTGGGGATGGGGTAGGTAGGGGATTGGGAAGGTAGGGGAGACATGACACATCCACCCTCCTCTTGCAAACCTGTTTGTCCACCCTAGGTCTGGACAGGGTAGGTAGGGAATCAGGAGGGTAGGGGAGACATGACAAGCAGCGCCAGGTTCCAGTGCAGAGTAGCATGCGCCATCAAGCTTGTAGAAGTATATTGATCTATTAAATAATGGTCATGAAATAAGAACGTAACTTTTTAATGGTTTAGTGAGTCTGTACAAAGATACATAAGTAAGATTCTGTGGACTGAATGAAAACCATGCTAGGAATATGCAGGGAATGCCCTAACATTGGAAAGATGATGTCCATGAGTTGATGAAAGCAACTCTTGGTACAATATACAGTAGAGGATTTATGGAGCCAGTCATTGAGACACGTGGTACAATATAGGCGACATTCCTTGGTTTTGGAAAAATGGAAACGGTTAAAAGAATCTCATAGCCACCATAAAGTTTAGTAGGAAATGTGTCGTAATTGTTGTAAATGGTAATAAGAATAATAAAAGTGTTCCTGGTAGAATTTGAACAAATATCAATACACACATTTGGTAGATACTTGGAAAGAGAGTATGGAACAGTCATTTGTTTTCCTAACTCCTCTACATGCTATAAGAGAAAGATTTGGAAACAGGTGAACCTTTTTTGGATTAAATAGAGGGAATAGTTGTTGCCCATGGATAAGGTAGTGATCGGAGATGGTGATATTAAACTAATATTGTGGGAAAAAAACTATAATATTATGCAAGAGGGGAGTCTTAAGCGAATACTTAAGGTAGTTGCTTCAGTTACATTACCCAGCATTTTTTACATTTTATATTTCACCCCTTCTTACCCCCATTCCCATTGGGGCTGAACTTGGACTTAAAGGGCATCGGGAGTGAACACTATTCATCTCAGTGACCTCGAAAACTATAGATTAGACACTAGTATCTGTCATTTATAACATTTTATTTTTCACCCCTTCTCATCCCCCTTCCTGTCGGGGGCTGAACTTGGACTAAAGGTCATTGGGAGTGTCACTATTCATCTCAGTGACCTCAAAAGCTATGGATTAGACACTAATATCTGTCGTTTTTGGTTATTTTTACATGCCACCCATCCCAACCCATCTCACCCCCTTCCTATCGGGACTGAACTTGGAATTAAGGGCATCGGGAGTGTCACTATTCATCTCAGCAACCTCGAAAACTATGGATTAAACACTAATATCTGTCGTTTTCTGTCATTTTTACATGTCACCCCCTTCCCACCCCCTTTCCTATCAGGGCTGAACTTGGACTTAAGGGGCAACATGGAGTGTCACTTTTCATCTCAGCGACCTCGAAGACTATGGATTAGACACTAACATTCGTCGTTTTCAATTATTTTTACGTCACTCCCTTCCCACAACCGCCGCTTTGGTACCATGATGTCTTACCCCCACAGTATTCTTTTCCAGATAGCAAATCATATATTTACCAAGTTTGGTTGAAATTGCTCTATGCATTTCAGAGTTATGCTGGAACACACACACACACACATACATACATACACACATACATGCATATATACATACATACATCCATTTTTTTATACATAGATACTGATAAATGCAGTGTATACGTATTCGTCGATTATGAAGTAAAAATATAAATTGTACTTGAATGACACAATATATGAACCATATAATACGTAAGGCTAACCTGTATAATAAGAACATCCCTTTATCGACACATGATTATTCGAATTTACGTCCAAAAAATATAAGCTGCATAGAGATTTAGATATAGTATATAAATATGACAAGAGTTTATCTACAGTATAAATGGGAACTGTTTGCAAATTTCAGTGAAATTGCGAGTGATATAGTATGACCTATTAATTCATACTTTCGAACCTGGTCTGAAATAATGGCTTCCCAAACTTCATTCTGATTACTCGTGATTAATCACGGCGAACGTGTTTTCATGAACGATAATTAGTTTAGGCTTAACGCTAATTACCCTTAATGTTGACAGATGACGACATTATCTGACTGGATTTCTTAAATTTCCTGAAATAGGATCCTTGCTCCTGTGATATGAATTTTGTTTAAGAAATGGCATTTATTTAATTTTTCGACTTCATTATAATCGATCATGAAAGAATTTGCTTAAGTATATTCAATTTAGGGGCTTTGTGGTTTATTGCATAACACATCGTGATTATATATTAAAGAGGTGAATCAGGCATGAAGAAATTTTGTAAAAAATAAATTTTTTTCAGGGAAAGCGTCCTCATCGGGTGATATCTTTTGATTCTTTTTGATATTCAAACAGTAGGATAAAGAACACGCTTCTACTACTACTACTACTACTACTACTACTACTACTGCTGCTGCTGCTAATAATAATAATAATAATAATACCATATATAATAATAATAATAATAATAATAATAATAATAATAATAATAATAATAATAATGCTATGTGGTGTTGAAGGTAATAGCAGCATCAGCGGCGTTCAGCTTGTATGGAGTTTTCTCTATTTTTCTGATAATTGATTTGTCTGGGTTACTGCATTCAGCCAGTAATGCGCCGATGTTTGTCATTCTTGAAGAGGAAAGCAGGTTGCAAACTTGGGTAGTTTTATTTCGGATGAATACAAAGTACGGTTTCAGTCATCATCGTCCCCTGTAGTCATCTGAAATAAAACTACCCAAGTTTGCAACTTTTTTTCCCTTCCAAGAATAACAAACATCGGCGTGTTACTGGCAGAGTGTAGTAACGCAGAAAAATCAATTATCAGAAAAATAGAGAAAACTCCATACAAACTGAATGCCGCTGAGGCAGCTGTATCCTTCAACACCACATGTTGAAAAGAGGGTCTACTATCATTTTATGATAATAATAATTATAATAATAATAATTTTATTTTTATTATTTTTATTATTATTATTGATCGCTTCTATTAAAAAATGAAGTTAGTTGTAACTAAAGTCAAAGTTGACTTTTTATTTCTGAGAATATTGAGGACGTACAACAGACATCTCTTCTTTCAGGAATTTCGGTTGAAATTTCTTCAAGACAGTCTTGGCGTTGAAAAATCCTGCTGATTAATTGACGTTTCTTTAAATTTCGTTTCAGGGATCTGTAGAGACTTTTACCCTATTTCTGCCTTATATATGCTATCTTTTCTGATGTTTTCGGTGGTTCAAACATTTCTCTGATACAAAAATTTTTTCCAAAAACTTTGCTGACTGTCTCTTGGTTTGTGAGCGGAGAGAGAGAGAGAGAGAGAGAGATGCAGATATCTACAACGATATTAATGATAAGGACTGAGTATATAATCGAAACTAGTCAGAAATGTTTTCAACAACCGAAATAAGTGCATTTCTGTTGATGTTAATTTTTTTTTTTTTTTTTTTTTCGCTGATGTTTAGAGAATTGAAGTTTTCGTCACGGGGTTTACAAACGTATTTTTTTTACATTATCAACTTTCCACATCATTCTATACTATTCACTACTAGCATTTTTTAGAACAAATAATCTCAGTTAGATCTTATATTCATACCACGTGAGCACATTAGCATCCTTAACACTCATGTAGGATAACCCTGGAGGAAAAAAGTATATTTATATATATATATATATATATATATATATATATATATATATATATATATATATATATATATATATATATATATATATATATGTGTGTGTGTGTGTGTGTGTGTGTGTGTGTGTGTGTGTGTGCGTAATACAAGACATGCCTAACTTGAGTGAGGTAATTTAGGTTTATCTGCATAGTTACTGTATCCCGGACGCCATATTAGTAAATACCAGAGGGAGCTTGATGGGGCCAATAACACTGAGAGCGAGACTACGACTTCTTTACGAAGCGATTCGGAAAACAGAGGATTGAGTATTGGATGGGAACTTTCCAGGAATTAGGTCATGGGAGGATTTTGCATGAAAAAGGAAAGTGAACAGCGGTGCGTAAATTTGACGCCCTGATCACGTCATCTCTTTCTCGTACACATACACAAACTCACACACACACACACACACACACATATATATATATATATATATATATATATATATATATATATATATATATATATATATTTAACTACTTATTTATATGTAGCCTATATACAATAAGTATAGACAAGGAAACTGAGTTACGGAAGTAAAGGAGGGCTAATGGCAATAGATTCACGTAATTTTTTTTTTTTTTTTTTTTAAATGAGTTAACTTCATTTGGAGCCAGATGTTCTACTGTTAGTTTTTGCGACCATGAATGTCGGGGAGAGAAAGGATGGTGCCCTTTACCTCCAAGCCCAATGGTTACTGTCACCAAAAGCGAACTGTATAGGAAAGAAAATATGACCGTCCTTCTCTGACGCATTTGATATGTGCTTAAATGCTCTGCGTAAATATGTAAACAAAAGTTTCCGTAAATATGTAATCAAAAGTTAGATGCCCGATGTCTTTGACTGGCATGGCAAAATTTTATATAATTTATCCATAGTAGAATAATTATATTACAGCACAATGCGCAAGAGTTACGATAATTAATAAAAAAAATCTATATGCTGTGTACAAAAAAGTGGTTTCTAACATGTCTCCTTTTCTTACAATTTTATATTCATCTCAGATGTAGCCGGCCTGACTTTTTAAAAAGATTACATTTCAATAAATTTTTTGTTGACAAAAATTAGACATACACTTGTTGCTATAATGAAAATTCATTGAAGATTACTAAATAATTTGTTTTTCCGTGAAGGGGTAAAATTATTCACTGACTCATGGGTTTATCATCCTTGTGTCTTTAATCATATGCAACTTAAAGACTAACTTCTGCTTTCCTGAGAGAAAATTAGAAAACACTATTTGACTGGATTTTTTTTCGGTTCAGATATCATGAATTCAAGCAATTTGTTTTTATTTGACTACCAAAGAAACTTATGAAATACAGACCTTTGGATGCGTTTTGCAATATTCTTTCGGCGTGAGGTGCTGAGAGGAAAATTGCAAAATGTTAAAAAATGATAATCAATAAGAAAACAGCCATTTTACTCATCCCTAAACAGGCTCCTCGAATACTTTCATTCTCAAAATAAAAGGGGAAATAGGCACGCTTGGGAAAATTTCTTTAAGCACGTTAAGTGCTGGGTAGTGTCATTTATTTGCTTTTAGTCTTTACGAAGTCAACTGAATTTGTCCGTTTGTACCCTAGCTGTAAAGTGAAAATATGCTTTTGATGTAACAACGCAATTCATTCGTCATTCTTCTTCAGCATTTATTCATAAACTTGAAAGTTGTTGCAAAATGTAAAATCAGGTAGATTCGCTCTTCTCTCTCTCTCTCGACTGAAAACTGTTACTTTTGTTAATTTGAGAAAATATTGTAGGGTCAGTCGTTGAAAGGGAATTTTGTTCAAAGATTTGCCGACGGTGACAAGCGGAAAACGAGAAGCACTGTGTTGTCGTGTGAATGAAATTAGAACAGAGATTCAGTAGAGACACAACGTTTAGCTCACAGCTCTTGGAAATATAGGTGTTGATCTCAGTGACTGTTTTGTTGGCGAGGAATAAAATGTAGAATCTTTACCTCCTGGCAAACGTGTTTTGAAGCTTACATTGAAAATAGTTTTACTCTTGGTTTTTATATATATATATATATATATATATATATATATATATATATATATATATATATATATATATATATATATATATATACACACACACGTGCACACATACACACGTACACACGTAGATATATATATATATATATATATATATATATATATATATATATATATATATATATATATGTATATATATATATATATCAAATATAAGGAGCCCATAAAAACGCCAAAATGTAGAAAGTAAAAGCTATATTTCAGAGATCAACTATCTCTCTCGTCAGGCAAATAGTTCACCTATATTTGATGGAATTCTGTTTTAAGAGAAAATATTTCACAGTCATATATATATATATATATATATATATATATATATATATATATATATATATATATATATATATATATATATATATATATATACACACATATATATGCGTGTGTTTGTATGTATGTATGTATATTAATTTAAGTAATAACCGCTTTCCTCGGAGATCCGAACCGTCGACAGCTGAAGCATTAGGCTGATGTTTAGTCTAATCAACTACAGAGAGAATAAAAGTGGAGGAACCAGATACGTAACTTCAAAACCTTGGTGGCATTGCGAGCCCCACCGCTTATAATGTGAACAACTTGTGGGGCACACTGAGAAGGAGAATTGAATGTGTCCACTCACTGTTGATGGGGCGAGGAGGGGATGAAATCATAGTTAGGGGTGCAGTGGTGCCTTCTATTATTCCATGCTTATGCTATTGCATATCTGATTCCTACCTTTCTATGCTGTCTGTAATTAAATGAAGGATGCTTCGACCTACTTCTTCAAGGAGTCCTCAAGGAAGGAAGTTGTCGTTGATATACGAGTATTTGGGCATTTGTGATCAAAAACAACGAATAAATAATCTTAACAGCAGTAATAACAGGCAAGTCCTTCAGTTCAGAATAACTTCCTTCCGTTTAAGCATCCGTATCTCAAAGCGTCATGACGATGTAAAAATTTTCCTCTCACAACTGCGAGCAACATTTAATGACGGCAGTTTCTTGGTGAAAGCTTGACCTCTCTCATAATTCAGACTTGCAATTAATGTCGTCATTCAGAAAAGTAATTAACGTCAGACAAATTGTCTCTCCGGAAGGAGAGTGAAACGAGGCATCTTTTCGACCCAGTCTCACATTTAAAATTTTGATTATTCAAAAGAAAATGAAGTTATTGCTTCAATGATTAGTTGCGTGGTTGTCAGTCATCAAGCAGATTGGTCTTGGTTGCTCAGGCATTTATTCTGTAGGTAATTTCTTTGTTATTTCATGTTTCTTTCATAGTTTACCTCTTCGATACGTCATGAATCTTATTTTCTCTAGGCCCTGCAATGCATTTCACTGAATGGGAGCCCAGCTAGCTCTTAGATAAACGTCTTAAATAGTTGCTCGAATGAATTTGCTTACATCACTTTGAAGCAGATCTCAAAAGCTGAACTCTTGGCTTTAGTGTAAAAACAATTTTTAGTTCCGCCGCTGAACTATTTGATCGCACTCATGAACTCTGTTGACTTTACCGCGTTCAATTTAGAGTGAGTTTTAAAGGCCGGCCATCATCACAGAGACTGAAATAGCTCAATCATTTTTTTACACCTGTTATACATGGTTCCTTCATTAGCCAAAATGGATTTGTCGAAATTTACTGAGATCGACAAATTTTAGGCAATAGTACGAAATATACCTACCTGGAAAAAAGTAATGTACTTTTTGAATGCAAAGGCATGGTGAACAGGTTCCTACATTTTGGCTCAAAATTAATCACATACATTGTGTGAGACATATTGGATATGTCGTGTGCAAACACTTGTCTCCAGTAATTTCGTAATTCGTTCATTTTATTGAAATATGAAAAGCACTGTGAGCAAGTAATGTTTTTTCTCTTAAATTTCAAAATACAGAGCAGTTACATATCTTAATGTGGGAGGCGAGCCTCCCTAACAAAATTTAGATTATACTTATAAAGTATATGTAAGTATTGATAACATATTCGAACAAATATGATTATACTCATGTTATTCGATATGTTTATATGAAATTCTTTTTAAACTTATTTATGTATTTTTAGTTTTCTATTTAAATTTATTACGGCGTCAATAACCAAGATGTTGTGACGCCAGTTTTATTAGACAATCAATCAGTCAGTTATATATATACATATATATGTGTATTCTCTAACTCTTACATTTATTATCAGGTGTCAGGTGGAGGCTATTTTCTCCTAAAATGTAGATGTTCTCAGTGTGGCGTAGTAAGGGCGACAGCAGTCCACAGTAGAATAAAACGTGCTTCGTATAAAAATCACACAGGCACACACAAACATATCTTTTGTATCATATATGTATATATATATATATATAATATATATATATATATATATATATATATATATATATATATATATATATATATATGTGTGTGTGTGTGTGTGTGTGTGTGTGTGTGTGTGTGTGTGTGTCACCAAGTCCACGTGATACATATATATATATATATATATATATATATATATATATATATAGATATATATAGATATATATAGATATATATATATATATATATATATATATATATATATATATAAATATATATATATACATATGTATATATATAATAAAGAATAGAACTAATTACATTTAGGTTAGTATCTTTGCGCATTTACGATAAATAATGCTATTTATACGTGAAAATTCAAAGTCACAGGTGACCTAAGGATTCTCCGACTTGTCATAGCGATGCAAAACTGTGCTGATCTTATCCGTTTTCTATGACCATTGTGATACATTAAGGTCATTAGCCTTCTTAAACAATCAACTTCAAGTGTATGTATTTTATATGATACATATTTCCAAAAACCACTTATGATACATCCTAATTGATTCTTGTTCGGTATTCTTCCTATAATTAAAAATATCTTACTAATCGTTGGTGTTCGTTTGACATCGAGAAAGTGCCTTTTCCTTGAAACCCAAACATGATTTTTCATATACAAATATGTTTATATGTTTTCTTCTCCCTAAAACTTTTGTGACCGCTGACCCGACGGTGTTCGGGTGGCAAAAGCAAAAGGATCGCCTCTGTAGTTTCACTATTATGGAGGACGAGTAGGTATGGGATTTTTATTTTATTGTTGTGTGTTACTTTTTGGAATCTCACTTAGGGTAGAAAGAAAGTCTGATTTTGAGTCCTTGAGCGATTAGTATCTCATTAATTATGAATATTATTGGAACTAAAGAAATGGATTTCGGGTGTCGAGAAAAGTATATTTTGAAGCAATAATATCTTATTTCATATTTCATCTTGTGCCGAAGCAAAGTACATTTATCTGTCTCTTCATGGCAAATACCACTTAACATCGCAAAGCACAATCGAAATGATGTTATAACATCACTCAAGGCTGCCTTTTATTCTATCACATTTACCAGTCACGAGTAAGAACAGAGAAGTATCATGCAAGATATGTTGGAGTCAAGGCACATGTTCTGCGCCTCGAGAACGTACACTCAGACGCTCGAACAAACTTTGGCAATGTCCATCCGAACAACACGAAAAGAAGGACAAGATAATAACATAGCGGAAGTCGTGGAAGGCTTCCATGCCGTCAGCTTTAATGCCTGTGCGCTTTCTCCCATCCGCGGATGCTGGCTCATCGCAGGACGGTGATTAATGAAACGCTTCCGGACCTTTCATCTCGAGGCACCTCGCTCTCCTCCTTTCATCTCAGACGGAATGAGGACACCTGATAGGCATGAGCCATGAATTTCGCTCCTCGTCTCAAAGAGACAAAAAATGCTACCATGTGTTAATCACTTTATTGCTTTTTTTTTTTTTTTTTTTTTTTTTTAGCAGCGAAGAGATCCACCTTAACTGTTATATTAAAGACTTGGTTTTACTACTTTTCTCTATGAAGACACTCAAAAATTGGCTGCGTTCGCGATTCAGTGAATGTTATTATGTTCTGCTCTTAACAAAAAGTAATTGAAGAATGCAAGTGTATCGGATATCCTTTAAATTGTAGCAGTTTCATTGCAAGTTTACGCTTCTTTTCATAAAAACAAAGAACCTTTTTCGTGAAATACATTATTTTTTTCTGTTGCTGCTGTTGGAATTCTATCATCTAAACGAAAGCAGCGTTTTTTTTTTTTTTTTTTTTTTTTTGGGGCAAAAATCAGCTTATATTCTATAGTCAAACAATGTAATTTTTGTTACTAAATAAGAAAAAGGTAAAGGTAAAATAAACAAATTGATAATTTTTTTTCAAGTAATTAAGAACAAACTTCTATTTGAAATAAAATTTCGCCCTTGATAGATTCATTTTAGCTCCACTGTACTTGAGAAATGTAAGCCTTTTTGCTACGAGCGATTCTCAAGTATAAAATAAATGGAAAAATAAATTATTTGATGAAGCAATCCATAATTTTTATAATTACTTCACCGGGGAAACCACCTAACTTTTGCATTCAAGTTTAGCAATATTTATATTAAAAACAATATTGACTGACATGGGCTTAATTTAATAAGTGCCCTACCTTCTCTCAGGTTTTTTTTTCAGTACTTATTAAGCTACCTTTAGGATAGACACGAAACTGCTTTTCGTGTTCCTTTTAACTGAACAGTAAAAGAATAAAGTAAAAACGTTATATATATTAAGCCTTCTTCCTGAGGGGCCCTTGAATATAATTTTATCCAACCATTTCACATTGATCACCAATTTCCATTTCCAATTTACCCGAGGCTCTTTATCGGCTAGGCTGTCTCGTCAATAATCAAAGGATGACGAATATTAATACTTGGGTTCCTGTGGTGATCTTGTCTTCCAGCACAATGGTGGCATCAGGAATTCATGTTCATCATTATGTGTATGGGATGCTTGCTTGTATGCTGGTATTGCTTCCAAATATTACTCGTCAAGGGGATTCGACATTAATATCATATGCTTCACATCTCATGTTTCACCGTCGTTAGAATATTGATCTCCCGTGTTGATGTCACTAGCCTCCAGGTATTTCCCTTTCAGCCAAAACCGTTTGAAGCGTGAAGCAATAGCGGTTAGGATCATCTTCCTTAAATTCTGTTTCAGAAGGTCATTTCCCGGGAAATTTACCCACAGTGATGCGCTTCAAATTCTGCTGGTAATTCCTCGTTTTACAAATTGTCAACAGACACATTCTGCAGAGGCGGCCTAGTGCCAGGGGCTATCCATTTTCTTTGCTGAAAAGTTGTAAAACATTATTCTTGACTGTGATATTGTCGTAATTCTATTCCAGATCTAAAGCATCCTCCACTGTTTTTTCAGATTTTATGACGTTATTGGTAATTACATATGAATATATAATTACTGTTTTGGTGATCTCAAATTGTATATACGTTACTCATGTGTTATTTTCTTATTAGGAGTTTTCTCTTCCTTTTCACATATGGGTATTCTACTTTTTCTAAGCTTATATAGCAAGATAATGACACATTCATTTACTACTACTATTAATAATAATAATAATAATAATAATAATAATAATAATAATAATAATAACAATAACAATAAAAATAATAATAATAATCCCACTTAACTCTGAGAAATTCTCCTTTCACCCTAAAAATAAACTTCGTTTTAACCCCAAATCTACAATACCAACCCAAGAGGAATTAGATTTCTCGTCCAATTTCATTGGTGAATTACGTCGAAGTCAAGAATTCCGCTGATTCCAGGAATGCTATTGATATGCTAAAATGCTCGAGGAATGCTCTCACGTATTCACTAAGGCCTTTTATTACTACATCCATTTGGCATCCGGACGTATCTCTCATTAATAACATGAGCGGTCCTCAAATAACTGAAAATACGTCATTCCTGTCACTAGTAATTTCGTGTAGAAAGAAACCTCAGGTATGAAATGCTTCCTACGTAGCGGAAATTGTATTATGCAGGTATTTTCTCTGTGGAAAGGCTCTAGAATCTTTTGAAAGTAGCTCCTTGAGCTATACGTAACAAAAGTATCTTTTCTTCTCTACTTGACGGTGGTTTATTTTCCAATGGCTAGGGGGAAGGAGGGGGGTTCATTGCCTCTTTTGAAGCCATCCTCGAGGTCTCACTGTTAATGTTTATGTTTGAGTGCCAAGTAATGCCTCGCAAGCTAGGCAGCATGATAATTTTGGCGTACATACGTAGGTGACTGTTATTAAATGTAATTCCCCTCGTGGAATTACAGGGGAGTAACAGTACACGGCATGCGATTATGTACTGCCTTAGAAACCGAAGACATATAGTTATCTATAGGTATGCATATGTACACAAGTACACATGTATATATATACACATACATACCTACTTACACATACATACATACATACACACATATATACATACATACATATATATATATATATATATATATATATATATATATATATATATTATAATATCATTACACAAATTCTCTTAAGTTTTGGAGAACAGACTCTTTCCCAAGAGAATGCTGAGCACCAGTTTATATAGGCAAGTTTACACAGTCTATAGGAAGTTGCAAATGAAGGGGAGACGCCAGCTGAGGCTTCGCGTATTATTCACCACTGAAGCTTCTGCTCTTGGAATATTGTTTTGACATTTCATTCGGATGATGCAAACAGTCTCGCAGATCACTTGAGGTGACAAACTATTTCAGGTTCGTCTTATCAAGACTGTGAATTGATATTTTATTCGTCCGTATGGTTTTTTGCATGTTATTAAAAGTATGATATTCTTTAATTAAAGGTATGACATACTTTTAATTAAAAGTATGACATGATTTTAGAGACTTATGTGTTTATTTGGCGCAGGTCTTTAGTATTTAAATAGCAAAGCGCGTGAATGATCACTGTGTATGATGTACTTAAAATGTCTTTCAGATATGCATGACGAATTTAGTGTTATTCTTTGCGTAGACATTATCCTAACAACGTTTCATTAATGTAGACTCTTCCAATTACTCTGGTAGAAATAGGTAAATAAATAAATAGGTAATTTAGTAAATGAATGGACTGCTAGGTGAATAAACAAACAGAAGCGTGCGCCCTCTCCTTTGACAGTGACATGTCAAGAGGCATACAGAGTCAAATGTATAAAATAAAGATCCTACAAAATCAGAGACTGAAAGAATCATTTTCAAATGCTCCTGATTTCCCCGGCGCGTTAGCAACATTCGTCTATAACTGCTTAAACGAACGTAAACAATTATTCCAAAAGTCATGATTTCTTTCGAATTGACAGAGGAGACTCAGGGACCTTTCACTTAGACAAAGACTTCTCGAGAACTTCCTTAACTTGTTGGTCTTGGCAACTGGAAACTGCTGGATGATGATTTGGGGAGCATAAGCGTCTCTGAATTGTCCCTAGAAAATCAAAAGGCTTTCACAGTCCCCATTGCCTTTAATACATTAACGGAAGTGGGGAGCTTTTGTTTGCATTTAAGGCATTTTCACTCTTTTTGTCTCAGCCCTGAATGGGCAGCCGAGAGATGTATAGAGATTCCTCTTTGCTAAGATAATGATCCCGGGCTGAGGAGTGTAGTCTTAATGCAAGGTTCTTATACTATCTAACCTGATACTCACGCTAGTGTTATTATTATTATTATTATTATTATTATTATTATTATTAGTAGTAGTAGTAGTAGTAGTATTGTTTCAGTATCAAATAGTTTTTTTAATACGGGGTGGCTCTCGTAAAACGACGAGGGAGCGAGCACTGCCATATTCAAGCTTGAAATGTGGATGCACTTCTGAGCAGACACCTTCCACGGGATCAGTGGCTTCATACAACCACATCGAAGGTTTATCAACAGCGTCTAGAACACCCTTGCACCCACTGCACCCTTCCTTTGCAATACCTCTTTCACACCATCTATCAGTACCTTCCTTTTTCCTCTTAACTCTTTCAAATTGCACACTTTTCACCTGCCTGTCATCTTCCATATTCTCCATAAGTCCATATCATCTCAAAATATTCTGATCTATTCTTTTCCATACGTGCTCTAATCTTCTTATGATTTCTTCTTTCTCTCTTTTGTCATCATTATTATTTCTCAAATAAGGCTTGTCATTTGACATTCGACCTTTAAAAACATCTACACTAAACGGGTCACACAAATGTTTTCTCATCAGTATGCTAGCTTTCTCTACACCAAATATACTGCATCATTCATCTCAAAGCATTATATGCTAGGAGACTTCCCTGGATATTAAATCTCTTTCCTTCTAACAGTGCCCTATCTCGGCTCTTCCCAGGTCTCCCTTTTCCAGTACTGAATATTTCTGAATTATGGACATCTCCATCGAATCATTGTCTAACACTCAGTCAGCAAAACAAATCAAGATGATAAACTTCTAAATATCTCCCCAATGATGCTATCCCTTCTTCTTCTTCTTCTTCTTCTTCTTCTTCTTCTTCTTCTTCTTCTTCTTCTTCTTCTTCACAACTCTACTCTCAGACCAAAGGCATTCTCCTATCATCTGTTTTCCCAGCTACACTCACTCTTTCTGATGTCACAAGTGTACCCCTTCGCTGGCTTTATAACTTTTAGTTACCCTAACCACTATTACTCTTTGTGCTTGACATTTTTAACCCACTAGCCTATCACAGTTTCCTCTTTAAACCAAGAAGCTATCATACATTACTCCTCTTCTGTACCATTCAGAATCTCAACATGTTCTTAGCCTGTACCTCAGACCACTGGCACTTGTTCTGAAGATTCCTTGATGTGCATACCAAGACAATACTTGTCCGATTGTTTGCAGAAAACGATTATTATTATGGTTATTATTGTTATTATTATTATTATTAATAGTAGTAGTAGTAGTAGCAGCTTTCAAAATATGTTTTTCTTTATAAGAATGATTCTCCTTTGAAAATGTTTTCTTGTCATTTTAACTTAACGCATTGTGTATATATCGAGAGAAATTTGTTAAATATTGTATAATAGCAAAAAACGGATCTAATTCATAACATGAAGGGAGAAATAGGGGTGAATAACATGACACGAGAAAGACATTCATTTCATCAACCGTGAAAATCTGCACCCAACTTGCAAAGAGCTATCAATATATGTTCGAAATCATATTACTTGCTCTAATCGTTTAATGTTTTTATTCTAAATAGGAGCTATTGAAATAACAGAAATATGTTCATTCTTAGTTAAAAAATATAATTGCATGATAGGTTATATGAATTATTTCCCACAGTAGTAATCTTGCTGCCCTACAGTATTTGGATCATAAATGAAATAATAGTGAAATACTTAAAAAAAATAAGTAAGAGCTATCAAGAAGTAATATATTTTAACAGGTTAATCATGAAACATATTGTCGAAAAAGATGGGAAAATAGATCAGTCTTACAACTGAAAATATTAATGGACTTTGATAATTTAATGAATGTCTGTTTGATTACTTTAGAGTAATACGCTTCTCTCTCTCTCTCTCTCTCTCTCTCTCTCTCTCTCTCTCTCTCTCTCTCTCTCAGATTAATTCTCTAGACTAGACGACTTTTTAAGAGAAAAGCTTATTGCTTTGTTCTGCTCCTCCCGGTGAAATGTTTAACAAGCAGAGAAGACCCGGAAAAGGAGTCTCATGGAATGGACTAATTTCACAATTTACATTCATCTAAGTGTCCATTTAGGAAATTAAGAGATTTGTTCCCAGAATTTGCAACAAATTATTTCAGGCTTCTGCATGGAAAGGGCGCATTAAACAGAGAAACCGGCAGGTAGAGTTTGATATTATAACTCTTTATCTTTGTTTAAAGCTGATTTATCAGCCAACAAGAAAAGCGAAAAGAAAAACTGCCTTCACTGCATTTCTTTGTAAGGGGTTTATATTGCCTAAGTTTCCCAAACATATTTCATACATTTGAGT
Organism: Macrobrachium rosenbergii; assembly: GCF_040412425.1. NCBI lineage: Eukaryota > Metazoa > Arthropoda > Malacostraca > Decapoda > Palaemonidae > Macrobrachium > Macrobrachium rosenbergii. Next base: position 32,926,148 of record NC_089759.1, read on the forward strand.
TATATTTCCATATGCTGTCACTAAAGGGTAGGCGTTTTGTAACAGTGTTTAAAATTTAAACTCTCTCTCATTCACTCTGTGAGTTACATATTTTTAAAAGATAATCCTTCGACACACACACACACACACGCACATATATATATATATATATATATATATATATATATATATATATATATATATATATATATATATATATATATATATATATATATATAGTGTGTGTGTGTGTTTGTCTGATAATTACGAGAAAATGGATAATATAAGCAGTACTCTTGTTTTATATAGTTTTTCATTAAAAGAGATAATCGCTAAATCCGTTCATCAGCTATAATCTTCATTTTATTTAAAACGTCAACGTCAAACATTTTTTTTTTTCATTAAACATTCTTCCTCCCTTTCTCGCTCTTTCACTTACGACATTTTTCCCAAAACTCATTTTCCAGTGGACTGACTCCTCTAGACAGAAGATAAGCTGCTGTCACTCAATCCTCCTGAAAATTTCGTTTTTTCTCTCTCTCTCTCCTTTATTTATTTATTTTTTTTTGTCCTATTGATGTTGGTGATAACGGGTATGATGATTAGAATTATTATTTGTTATTTGAAGAAGAAGAGCTGAATTTTTTTTTTTTTTTTTAGTCCTCCTATTGATGTTGGGGATAACGGGTATGATGATTAGAGTTATTATTTGTTATTTGAAGAAGAAGAGCATTTTGGTTTTGTATGCGAATAGATTTACTTTTAAATGGGAAAGAAGTTAGGATTCGGGGTATATACTCTACTATATACTGATTCCCTCATCTTTATGATGGAACTTTCCTCCATCTAACAAAAATAAGTTACAACTTGAAGGGAGAAAATAAAAAAAAAATGTTTTTGCATATACTTAGTATAGAGTCCAAATTACTTTCATCCTCATATGCAGATTTCCTTTGGCCGCTATTCTGATAGAAACACTGATCCTCCCATTGAATGATCATGGAAATTTGTATTGCATCCCGGTATCTATTCATTTGAAATTGATTGGTAGTTTTAATCGTTGGGTTTGCATTAAAGGATTGTACCCAAATAACCGTATCACACTGATCAGACAACTATGGGGCGCGTAACCGCCTTTTTTAGGGCAAATGAAAATTGCTGAAACAGATCTAACCTTTGATTTGGTAGCCCGATTCAGAAATATAAAATTTTAAGAATAATGAACCAAAATAGGCACTGCTTGATTAGCATGAACCTCTAAATAATTTGTTGAGGATTATTTTGATTGGGAAGAGGTTGTGTGCGCAGTGGTGCACTGAAGACACGTGCTGTGTTGGACAAGTCAAGTACACCTTAGTTTAACCAGACCACTGAGCTGATTAACAGCTCTTCTAGAGCTGGCCCGAAGGATTAGACTTATTTTACGTGGCTAAGAACCAACTGGTTACCTAGCAACGGGACCTACAGCTTATTGTGGAATCCGAACCACATTATAGCGAGAAATGAATTTCTATCACCAGAAATAAATTCCTCTAATTCTTCATTGGCCGGTCGGAGACTCGAACTCGGGCCTAGCAGAGTGCTAGCCGAGAACTCTACCGAACCATCCAACGAGGAACTGAAAAGAATACATAATATTATAGAGCCTCTAGTTAGTTCAAAGAAATTGCTGCTGCACTTCATCCCAACAGAACTTGAATGAAAAGGGTATATTCAAATTAATAGCTATCATTATACACGAAGGTTGACGGGTTCAACATTTGATTTACCATCGAGAAGAAAAAAAAATGTACTGAATCTCATTTATTCTGCAAAACAGAGTTTCTTCGGAGTGTGGATTAGAGCCTGTGAAAGTTGCCATAAATGAATATTTTATCTAGACATATAATATTCTTCGTAGCATACTAGCGATATTTTGCCATGGCATTGTATTTTGAAAATTGGCCCTATGGATCAATATAGGAGATATTCCTTAAGACCTGCGACCTACAATCCCTTAGTGAAGCTGTAACCATAGAAATGGTAGCTTCAGTTATTATATTTTAGAGAACATATGGAATATTTAGAAAACATTACACTTTACAGATTTTATTTGCTACACTATTACCCTAAAGTAGCTGCCCTCTAAGACCTCACAATGGGAGGTGACTCTTAAGGACTTGGTTGCTATTGCCTATCGAGGAAAGCCAAGAGTATAATCCTGGAAACTTATTCACAGGGAAAGGGACGCATTGTCTCTCGAACGATCATTTTTGACGTAAAACTTCATACTTGAAGTCATCATAAACTCCACTTAGGAGACGAATCCATAATTTCCCTTCAGTTGTTATTCATGAGCAAAATGATTATGACTAAGTTCACTAATGTATCCTTATCTCATCACTAAAAGGGAACTCTCACAAAGAATAAACTTTGAGTATTATGCCCCTTTAAACTAAGGTGTTTTTCACATCCCGCCAACCTCACCCCCCTCTCTCTCTCTCTCTCTCTCTCTCTCTCTCTCTCTCTCTCTCTCTCTCTCTCTCTCTCTCTCTCTCTCTCTCTCATGGGACAGTAAGATAGCGACAAGGTCTCTGAATAGAAATGAAAGATTCAAAACCTTAGACCCTTCTAGTTCATCAGTTATTTTCTTAGTCTCTATTTGGTTGTAACCGAACACTCCAGCGACCTCTTTTCACAGCCCTTAACATCGAATGGCTGAAGATGCCCAAGCTTTTGGCATATTGGCCCAGATTCCACGAAACCAAATCGTACCTTGATGAACTCATAGCATTAAAAATCTCTCTCTCTCTCTCTCTCTCTCTCTCTCTCTCTCTCTCTCTCTCTCTCTCTCTCTCTCTCTCTCTGTCTGTCTGTCATAAGATAAATATCTGAATTTAAGTTGCATACCGACAATGGCGTGTCCAATCTAATTAGAAAGTCGAAACCTTTCTTCATCATTCTAAGAGCAACAAAAACGTTTCTTTTCTGTCTCAGATTTCACCATTGGATGTTGTCTAAACATTCCAATTGCCTTTGTTCTGTCGTTGATTTTTACGGTGGTTTGTTTGTTAACGACCCTTGAAACTTTATACAGCATGCCAATGAACAATTGGTCCTAGATTTAATGAGAGGTATTTGGAGGTTTTACTTTTTTTTCTTTTTTGCTAAGTGACTGCTCTTCCGGGTCTCGTTTCCTTTATGCCTCCGTGGAATTTTCTTTACAACATTTGTAAAGTCAGAAAGAGAGAAAGAGAGAGCTATAAACCTCTTGAACTGGACTGTTAGAAAGGAGCGTATTATTGAGGATTAATTTAATCTTCAAAAAGGACATTCGAAAGAGCCAGGGATCTCATTATTGATGTTTGCAATGTTCATTTTATATGTCATCGATTACAGAATCCGGTTTATTCTTATCATAGGTGGATTTCTGTGATTTTGCGATGACTGCCATTTTTTTTTAATCTTTTAGCTTTTTTCTTTCGTCAGGGTTTGAGTTCATTGAAATACTGAATGGTTTCTGTTCACCTTTGTTTTTCGAGTGAAAGGAATTTAAAAGTCTGGCAGCAAACTTATGTTTGATAGATATTCTGTTATTTTCATCAAATTGAGGTTTGATTTTGATTCCAGTTTGTGTTGTTAATGATTATCAAAACCTGAGTTTCTTAATCTGTAATTGTAGTAAAAGTGGGTGTTTACATAATAGCGCTAAAGTACGATGGGATCTGGCTTAAACCGGTTTTTCTTGCGGGGAATTCTGTTGAATTTTGTTAAAGCGCAGATATACTTTTATCATATATAACTTCTTGCTGGTTCCAGTGACTTGATACGAATATCAATAAGGTTTGCAACCCTGCATGAACTTTAGAATAACATTAAAAGAAATAGTATGGAATCCTTAAGAAAATAATTTTGTATTTGATAAATGTTCTTTGAATCGTTTCATACTTGAAGTATATTATTTAAATAAATCCGTAGTCTTTCGTTTATCTTTGTATCTTCGAATGAATCGTCAGTAAACTAAAAACAATTAAATAACGTATCTTTTACGAACTCTGGCATATCTTATGCAGTACTTTTTGATTATGCAGTGTTGAGGTTATAAAGATTCTTTTCCTCTCTTTAAGTACAAGCTTTTTATTTGTTCAGTCATTATTGTGTTATTCAGCATAAACACATCATTATATTATTCAACAAAAGTGCACAATTGTGAATAGCAATCCATAGAAATCGACTCACATACTGTTCAGCACTTTTGGGACAAAAAAACATGAAACCAATATTTTAATACACTGTATTTATGCTGATATGAGCCATGTTCTCATTTTTCAGTAGTGCCACGAAAAATCAGTTGAAAATTAATTTCATTGAAAATGATCTACAACCCTTATGGTCAGGATTCAAAATATCTCGCAGTTTGGTATTAAAGCTTTCCCATTTCATAAAAATGACGTTCGTTATTGGCGTGTATTTGCAGTGAGTGGAATCAGTGGACTAGAAAATTGCCCTCGTTAGCTTGACGATGGTACCTGAATTCCAGTTCATACGGAAAAAAAAAAGAAAAAGAAATGTTTTCCATGTCCAGCCTTTTGAGTTTCCAATAAGTGTGAGTTTGTACCTGTTTCCATTTTCATCGAATTGGTGATCACCGAGAAATGTCAGATGGGATTAGCACAGAAGTCCACAGAGCTTCCATTAGTTAAGATATGGGATTAGCATTCCCATCGCGATGTGTGATTATTGCTTAGGAACGGACGGGAAACGCCTTATGGTACCATCCTTTCTATGCGGAAAAGAAACACTCCTATGTATGTATATATGTATGTATGTATGTATATGTATATATATATATATATATATATATATATATATATATATATATATATATATATATATATATATATATATATATATATATATTATATATTATGTATATATATATATATATATATATATATATATATATATATATATATATATATATATATACATACATACATACACACACACACATACATACTAGCTGGTCAACCCAGCCCTGCCTGGGAAAACTCTGAAGGACTCAAATCATCAATAACTTTCCTTTTCTCAGGCTACCATCGTTAGTCCTACAGTTCTTCAATTTTTTACTTATTGTACAAACAAATGTATCACTATTATTATTATTATTATTATTATTATTATTATTATTATTATTATTATTATTATTATTATTATTATTATGCAAGCAACTACAGTTTTCTTATAACCATTAAGTTAAAATAATAATAATAATGATAATAATAATAATAATTATTATTATTATTATTATTATTATTATTATTATTATTATTATTATTATTATTATTATTATTATTATTATTAAAGAGAATGGCAGCACCAGTGGAGTTGATATTATACATAGTCTTTTCAATTCTTCTTATTTTCTTCTCATCAGTGCTGATATTTGCTAATAACTGGCAGATGTTCATTGCCTGGGTAAGGAAACAAGGCAAAACAAATTTCCTTACCCAGACTATCAACATCGGCCAGTTATTAGCAAATATCAGCCCTGCTGAGACGAAAATAACAAGAAGAATTGAGAAGACCACATGTAAAATCAATTCCACTGATGCTGCCAATTCCCTTTAACAAGACTTGTTTGAAAGAGGGTCTCCTCCCTTCAGATTATTATTATTATTATTATTGTTGTTGTTATTATTGTTATTATTATTATTATTATTATTGTTATTATTATTTTTGTTATTATTATTATTGTTATTATTATTATTATTATTATTATTATTATTATTATTATTATTATTATTATTATTATTATTATTATTATTATTATTAATTTACCGTGCATACTTGTTTTCCAGGAATTTTCCTTTATTTTGTATATTTAATTTTCTTATACCTTAAAACCCTGCGTCCAGAAGAAATGTTCAAAGTTCAGTATACAGTATAGCTAGTTAGAATTTTTTACTTATATATTGAATAGACAAAACTTTCCCTCCAAGAAAAGCAACGTGACGAAGTCATCACAAGGCGGAGAAAATAATTTTATGCAAAGCCTGGGAAATGATAAAGGGAACCAGCTGAATTTTATTGAAATGGAAGCAAATATCTTAAAAAAATATATCTACTGAGAAACTTACTTACCGCTACGAGTCTGACGCGTATAAGGAACAATAGTACAGTAATATAATCTAGACAGGTCGGGTACAATGAATACCTGTGTGCATGATTTTCTGGGCTACTCAGCGTTTGACATAACCTTCATTTTTTTACTTCTCATTTGATTTGATGAACTAGAGCGTTGATACTCATGATCCAGTGGTATAAAAAGGAATGTGCTTGTGACTGAGTGATGAAATTGTAGAGAGATAGGGTTAGAGAATAAGCTACAAAATATATTTTACTTTACGTCGGAAAGGTTACTGAAAAGAATCCTTATAGAGTGCCATTTGGACAGCTTTTTTAAGGTAAACAAACTCTCTGTAAAATTTCGAGAGAACCACAAAAGTCGAAGTTAAATTCGTCATTATTACCGTCTAGGATACAAGAACAAACTGGCCGTAAGAATTTGAAATGTGGAAGAGAGAGCTCATTTGTTATGCATGGGACGGGATCTCGCTCGGCAAAAGAAAAAAATGTAGATACTATAATGTAGCCTCAACCAAGGACGACGTTAATGTTCTTAGACAAGTTATTACAAAAAGGAAAAAGTTTGAAAAACTTTATGAAAAGAACCAGAATCTCGATCTCGAATGTCTTCTCTCCAACAACACTGACATTCATTCTCTCTCTCTCTCTCTCTCTCTCTCTCTCTCTCTCTCTCTCTCTCTCTCTCTCTCTCTCTCTCTCTCTCTCTCTCTCTCTCTCGTCACTGGGTTTCATGTTTAGCTTTTCTAATAAGGTTTACCAGTAAAAGTCAGTCTGAATATACAGAGCAGTTAGTTAGATTATTTTTAAGACTGATTGTCGGTCGTCTACTTCTTGAATCCTTGAAACTAAGAGGCAATTATATTCCTCATAATTATTTAATTATTAATGAAAGAAAGGATATGACACAAACAAACTGATATAAAGAAGTGAAGTGACGATAAATAAGGCGAAAGCCTTGAAATAATTATGAATAGTATATACATTCAAAACAGTTCAAATAAACTTATGTACTGATCAACCGGTACAGAAGTTTACAAAAACTTAATTTTAATACATTTGTTTTAAGACTAGACACCATACAATGTTCTTGGAAGGTATTAAAATTTGTATACAATACTACTGATAATTTTTTATGGCTTCCCTTCAAAAACTATAGATAATAAATATAAAAAAATAATTAAAAAGCAAAAATCGTTCTAAGATGACATTTGTTCCACTGTAAGTATAATATCTAAAACTTGCAAAATCCAGCTGAAATAAGCCGTATATTCATTCTACTTTGAGGGATGGTATTGAAACGCAATGATTACTGAGCAAATAATCATTAGAAAATTTGGACCCCCCTTTATTAGCAAAATTTAGTAAGGCAGTATTACAGGCAGAGTAACAACTCGGTCATAGCCGCTAGCTGTTTGTTAAAGTTAGAAAAAAATAAGAAGCAAGGAGACCGGATTACTTTTTATCAACCAAGAGGATTTCGTGGAAGAGGGTTCTTGAGGGAAGCACAAAATAGAAAAACGACCAGGAGAGCAATTTGGTCAGAGAGGATTAAATCTTTATTTTGGATGGAAAGAAAGACGAGGATGATATTTTGCTTCAAGGAAGATAGAAAGTTTCGCTCGAGAAACTTGGAAGTTAATGCACTCACTTCCTTGCTTTCATTTTCGTCTTGGCCATCTTTATTGTGTACTGTGATTGCATTAGTTTATAAACTTTCGCGAGGTAAATGTTTAATTAATAATGCTTGCGCAAAACATGAAATTCAAGAACTACACTGATAGTAAGATTAAATTATTTGGTGCTTTGTTCCGATCACGGAATTCGCAAGAAGTATTATTCCCTAAATTTTTACTTATAAATTTTGATAATGCATAAAATCCATTTCTCTTTATTGCAAACCCCTAACCCATAATTATCTATATAATATATTTACAAGTATGTTTCTTATATTAGCTTCCCCTTAACGAACACAGAATAACCATTCTAATTATATTTGAGAGTAAACAGAAAAATATGTGAAAGAAAAGTTATAGCAACAAATTCAATTAATAATTTGCAGATTTAATTATGTCTAGGATAAAAACTGTGGGCGTTTATTGTTTCTTTGTATAATATTCAAACTTGTCTTAACACTCCTTAACACTTTCTTGCATAAGATCCAAACTAGAGTAATCGATACAAGAGGTGTCTTTCATATCGTGAGCTAAACTAGGGGAATTTTTTTTTTTTTTGGCATAATACAGTCATTTTCAGTAGAATTACTTGTAAATGCTATTATATTGATATTGCTCTGATCATCCCCATTGTAGTTTTTCTCAAAAGTTAATTAAAGTTTTATAGTGTCTAAGTATCAAAGCTATTTGACTTGCAACCTTCTCCATTATATATTAAATTAATAGATCTTATATTTAATTTTTTCATAATTTCAGATGCAAACTTATCTTTATAAATTGAGTACTAAATGCCTTAGCAAGGAAAGGAATTTCATTCACTAAGTCAGTTTAGTAAGAAATGACTATCCTGCCTGTTCTGGTTTCCTATCAAGTAAAACTCTAAAGAAAAGCATAGCAACACGTAGATCTTCCATTTGCAATTATGACCAGTGACCAAATTACAGCTAAACAGAAAAACTCAGCACTAAGCAATTACTGAGATTTCATTTAAGGAAGTAACACCTAAGTAGGCTAATAGTTTGTCGGATTATCAATATAGACTACCAAGAAAACATACGTTGATCATTAAACACAAAATTATGCAAAATAAGTGTGTTCAGATCCTGAAGTTCTAGATAATTATTAACGGTGATGATTATACAATCATCAATGCTCCTAGTACACATGGAATGATTTTGCGACCTAGGAAAAGATCATTCTTCGACTAGGTAATATATATATATATATATATATATATATATATATATATATATATATATATATATATATATATATATATATATATATATATATATATATATATATATATATATATATATATATATATATATATATATATATATGTGTGTGTGTGTGTGTGTGTGTGTGTGTGTGTGTGTGTGTGTGTGTGTGTGTTACTTCCCTGTATTTTTTCCTTCACTTATAGAATACAGTTATTCAGGGTTTTGGTTTATTGAGACAAAATGCTGTACAGGAAATATTAACAATGTATGGAACTGAACAAGTATAAAAAAAAAAAATCTTCATTTTCTTTCCTGAGAAAGGGGTTAGGTTTTCCAAGCCAGTTTCAGTGAATTAAACATTTATCTAGACGAAAATTAAGACTTAGGACACATAAACAATCAAGAGTCAAACTAACCATGTATCCCACACACGTATCTGTGTTTAGGAATCTTAAATACGGAACCTTCGGTAAATCATCGAAAGTTGTGCTTATCAAGGCATGAAAATGATAAGAGATTAACTCGCTGGAGGTAAATTTTGGCCAGGATTTAAATGTTAAAACAAGTAAACAAGTCTGCCATGTGTAATTATGAAATGAGGTTCAATCATAGCATACAAATAAAATATATCTCCGCATCTGACTGCCTATTTATATCGCATTCGAAAAAATGCATATAAAAAAAATTGCAATAAAAATCTTACAATGTTTTGTAATTCACCAGAAGGGGAGTCCAGGAACTCGCAAAAACGTTCTTTTCTTTCCTGAAAACGCTCGTTATTTCAAGGCTTTGTATAAAATTATATTTTCTCGGTTTCATGATGCGCAAGGTGAAGGATCGTGCCATTTTAAGCATGTAACATGTGCAAAAACGAAAATATGCATTGATCCTAACTATGAAAAATGCTTGATGTTCTGAAATATTAGGCATTAGCATCATTGCTTGCAGTGAAATAAAGATTAGTGTAATTCGACTTTTCAAATATTTATTGTTACTGAAACAGCTGTGATTTTCGAGAACAAGTGCCCGAGAGAAGAATGAAGCCCTTTTGATGGTTTTCAACATATAGGATAATTAATTATTGTTTGCCTCTTTGTTAGCCAGATATTATATATTACATTTCCTAGGTTCTCGCCTTTTCTAAATAACGCTCCTCAAGCTCAAATTATAACTGGGAATAAATATGGAAGAAATGTATGAATATCATAAGTGATACTTTAATTAGAAACTTGAGTCAAATTGAAAATGAAACCGAATATGTCGCCCCTATTTTCATTAGCGGACAGGAGACCCTTATGAGTAATAAATGTTGGGGGTTCCACAATTTATCGTGGAATTCATTTGAGCTTTTATATTTCGAAATAAAACAACGATTTTTTTTTTATGCATTTGGTGAACAGTTTTTTTCTATCATAATGACAAGAAACTATTTACTGCCAAATTGCTAGAGAATAAGAGAATAAACAATAAAGAAATTACGATTGCCTTGTATGAAGCTAAATAAT
>NC_089759.1:32941656-32969156 GCF_040412425.1 Macrobrachium rosenbergii
AATATTTATTATATTGACATGCGTAAAGGTACCGTAGACATCAAATGTAAAGTGTCTGACCTGAAAGCCTTAGAATAACGATGTAATGCAGAATTTACAGTTGAAGAAAAGTTAAGTATACCTTAGTTTTACCAGACCACTGAGCTGATTAATAGCTCTCCTAGGGCTGACCCGAAGGATTAGACTTACTTTACGTGGCTAAGAACCAGTTGGTTACCTAGCAACGGGACGTATAGCTCATTGTGTAATCCGAACCACATTATAGCGAGAAATGAATTTCTATCACCAGAAATAAATGAGAAGACAAAAAATTCAAACACGAAAAATTTATAAATCTCTCACAAATCGCTAATAATAAATGTAAGAGGAAAAATGTCTGGGAATTTTGCTTATCATTACAGGATGACGGCAGTAAAAGAAAATTCAATAATGTTCGTTCGCAAGAGGAGCGTTGCATTTAAAAACAAACGTGAGACAAGCGAAGTGGCACCAAAGGCCAACCAAAAACGGAATATTGAAGTTCATGAAAAGAGAGGGGGAGAAAATAAAGTCTGAAAATTTCGGAAAGGGTTTGTTGGAAAGTAGCGAACGAAACTGGATAAAAGTGCATACGAAAAAGGGAAAGAGAAAATAAGAAAAAATTACGCACTCTAGTTTGGCAAAAGTGTCTCTTTTCATGAATTTTGATGTCGGGGGAAACGGAGGAAAGGGTATGAAAAATATTTTACAAAAAGAAATTATATATTTTTTTTTTCTAAGGAAAAGGGAATGGAGGGAAAGCATTAATGAAAAATGCGACGAAGAAAAGGAAAGAAACGATGGGAGAGAATTAGTGCAAGGAATGGTAGCAAAAAACAGGCGAGGCGAAAGGAAGGTGACAATTTTCTGAAACGTTTTGTATCAGGTTAAACAAAGAGAGATGCAACGAAATAATTAGACCCGATGAACTTTTCGCAGCGAACGTGACAAGGTAAAGGCGATCTTTAAAAAGAGAGCAGAACCTATTGCATAGAATGATGATTGAACGGACTATCAAATAGATGATTTTAAAAAGATCTCTTACTGGTAAGGCAGAGGACTTCCCACGATGGCGTGACAATTATAAAGAAGTATATAATGCGTCAGAGTTTCTTCGACGCAAGCGAGTTTTCTGTTCAGCGTATAATGGTGTATGAAACTAAGCCACTGCCCATGAAAATCTCTGCTGCAGCCTATGAAACTTTCTCCCACAGCCCAGTGGTGGCCTGTGTTGTTGGCACCTATAGCTCTGCCAGGCGCACGATCATGGCTAACTTTAGCCTTAAATAAAATAAAAACTACTGAGACATGTGTGTTGCAATTTGGTATGTTTGAAGACTTGAGGGTGGATGATCATCATACCAATTTACAGCCCTCTAGCCTCAGTAGATTTTAAGATATGAGGGCGGACGATGCAAAGGAAGGTGAATACAGTCATAAGGAAGTTTTATATATTTGCTCCAAGATCTGTCAAGGATTGTGCATATAAGCGTGCACATAGAACAAGAAATATGAAGAAAGCGCATGGCAACAACGATATAACTCCAAGAAAGTGGTAGAAAATGAATGAAAGAGATGAGTGTTTTCGTAGATAGAGATTTAATTAACTCAAATGTTCCTTTCATGTTATTCAAGAGTACTCGTCAGTCTACTTTGCCAAAATAATCCTGAATGACATTTGAAGTAAGAAGATATACGTGCTGTTGGGAAAAGTGCCACCTCTCAAGGTCAGTCAACAGATGTTGAGAGTAACAACAGGACTTGACCCCTGAGGAAGTAATTTGCCAAGAAAAGCTAAAAGAGAATCCTTGCTAAAATCTATAGTTTCTGAAGAAACTATTTTATTCGTAAGACCAAAGTGTCACAGTAGCTTCTGTTCACTGTCGTTTTCTGAATTATCACTCGCCTTTCATTTCCATTGTGAAATCTGGCTACTTTTAGTTTCCTGTAAAGGAAAACCATTGAGATGGCTATTTCCATTAGTTTCCTGTAAAAGAAAACTATTGAAATGGTTATTTTTATTAGTTTTCTGTAAAAGAAATCTGTTGAGATGGATATTTGTCTGTTCGTCCATACTTTTTTGTCCGCCATCACATCTTAAAAACTACCGAGGCTAGAGGGCTGCAAATTGGTATGTTGATCATCCACCCTCCAATTATCAAACAACAAATTGCAGCCCTCTAGCCTCAGTAGTTTTTATTTGATTTAAGGTTAAAGTTAGCCATGATCGGCGTCTGGCACCGCTATAGGTGCCAACAACACAGGCCACCACCGGGCCGTGGCTGAAAGTTTCATACAGCATTATGCGCTGTACGGAAAACTCGATTGCGCCGTATAATCTTTTTTTTTTTTTTTTTTTTTTTTTTTTTTTAGGGAAGATTAATAACTCCTCAGTACAACAGAACCCAAACAGTGATATAGCCACTATGCTGCTAACGTTTCGAATGAAGTTAAGAAGCAGCGGGTTTGGTCAGTACTTGAAACGGTAGTCACCATTGAAGCCATATCACTTATACTTTAGCTCACGTACTATCACTGGGCCTTGTAAGCTAATCCCAGAATCCACATTGACTTGTAGAAGACATAAGGAATTTGTTTTAGTGGCCATGAGTCCTAAATAAGGTTATAAAAACCAGAATAATTTCGTATGCCCATTTATTTGCTTTTTTTCTTATTATACGCTTTGAATATGTTGTCAAAACACGTATATTCCAAGTTCACTCCCTTAATCATATTTCTTTTCAGAAAACGGAACAAGAGACTGTTCGAGTAATCTACTGTTTTCAGTTTTATCATTTGACCCGAATTCTGTCCTTTTATGCTTACGACTGAGGTCAGGGAATCAGGAGATTTTAAAATCGTCTCAGCTATGACGGCATTATAATATTTATCAGAAACAGCCTGGTAAAGGAAGAAAACTTATTGAATTGTTGACTGTTTGTTGAGAATAATAAAAAACGGACTTTGGACCATTAATATTTAGTTAAATGTTATTTTATAACTGACTTTTCATTTGTTACATTTTTTAGGACGTATATAGATCTTAAGCAAAGAAAAAACCTGCTGGATAGCCAAAACGGAAAGAAGTCTGGAATCTGTATAATATAATGAATCCTATCACCATTCATTACAAGTTTATGTAAAATGGCATTCCGTAAAAAGTTATCGGTACAACGTGTTAAAAACAAATCTAATTCTATAATTTGTCGTATGTTTCAAAACGGATTCTAGACGTAAACATTACTTATAATGAGTTAGTGAATAGCTTATAAATATGTGTTATTGATTTATATTTCTTAAGTAAGGCAATGTTTTGTTGCTTCTTAATGAACGCGCGAAATCATCAATACAAGGACTAGAAAATTCACAGACCTTGATGCAGAGAGTTTGCGGGTGGATAAACAAAAAGCTAATAGATATTGAATTTATATATAATAATGAAGAGGCTGGTAATGTGGTAGAATTTTGTATTGCAGATTCAATCTGTGGTAAGAACTAAACACTGAACGTGGGAATAAAACAATAAGTGACGTCGAGATAGGAAAGGATAGAAATGAGAATTATAAAATAATGAACACTTAATAATATACAAAATATATATATATATATATATATATATATATATATATATATATATATATATATATATATATATATATGTGTGTGTGTGTGTGTGTGTGTGTGTGTGTGTGTGTGTGTGTGTGTGCGTATATAAATATGGCGCGTGTGGATGTTTGTATATATTTAAAAATAATATGTAGCGTGATATTTAAAGTGAACCCACGGACAGCTTCTAAAATATAAGACTAAATCTTAGATAGATCATAAAGGCTAAGGTGCCCTCTCTGGAAGAGTTGAATTTAGGATAAGAACTTTCGGTAACACACCACCAGATTCTTCAGATTCTGGAAAGGAAAAGAAAGCTTTCCCTTGTCGAAAATCTAAACCGTATGTAGAAAATCCCACCAAAGTAAAAGATGGTCACCCTCTGGTCGACAGAGTTACGTAATAAATGAAATAACGCCTGAATCAGTAGAGGAAATATTTACGTAAAGAATTTGTTCACTTACAGCAGTAGAAGCATTTTCATGATAATAGTTAACCCATTAAAACTGTATACGAATCGTAAATCCTTAGCAAAGTTGTGGCCACGGTAACCAGCCAACGACCAACACCAATTTCTGATACGTACTAGTCCTAATTTTACTGAAAAATATCAAAGGAAAATGTTAAAATACATACAATATAAAGCATAATTCTAATGACTTGTAATCAAAAGAGTTTTATTATCTAGAGTTTTATTACAGCATCTCATAAAAATCAATCAGGATGTGAGGGGAACTAACTTGGGAGACACGACAATGTTCTAACGTTTGATGAAGGTCAGTCTACAAAAGTTGGTTTACGATTTTTTTTATGCACATTTCTCTCCATATATTGACCATAATTTTCCGAGAACCTTCGGGGTTCAGTAAGGTTATTATATTTTTAGTGTGTCCGAAATTCAAGACAATTTTTTTATATTTCGTTCATTGAGATAATATCAGGCGTAAAGAAAATGATTGTTTTCCTTTTGAATAGCATTTCTCATGAATTAACAGTTTTCATAATTATGCGTAGCTGATCCGCTATAGTAATTTCTTACTGTGCGGGAAAATTATATGTATGTTCTTTTTAATATCCAGTTATGATGCGTAGTTTCCAGCACGGGTATAATATTATGACATGTGCCTTGAGTACATTGTAATACTTTCCCAAATTAAGTAGCATGGAAAAAGACGGTGACTTGGGAAACGATAAAAACAGGTCACAATGACTGGTATGTCCATAGCATAAAAATTATCTGAAAACAATTTCTAATTCCATCTACATTTGTCCCCCCCCCCAATGGGAAAATATTTTTCATAGTATTATTAAAGCTAGTCATTTCAATTATAAGGAAAGGCATATTAAGTAGAGAGGAATGCGATAAAATCATAGTAATATGTAATAGCCTTTATGATTTGATCGAGTCTAATTCTAGTGAGCCGGCCGGAGACTCGAACTCGGGCCTAGCGAGTGCTAGCCGACAACCCTACCGACTCGCCCAACGAGGAACTAAATGCCAGAATTGCATGCGTCTAGTGAGTGGCAATTGCACCATTGCAACGCACCTTCCCATTCAGCGCAGCTTGCGCAGCAGTTTTGGCCAAGCGGAACTTCCCCCAGGTCCGACAGTCACCGTATTCCCCAGATCTCGCCCTTTGCGACTTGTTCCTCTTTCCATTTTCGGTACCTTTTAGAAATACATCTTTTATCTTCAGGTACTGTAATATCGAAACGCATGTTATGACAGCTATTCATAAACGGTGTAACACACATCGACTGCTGTGGCAACGCGGGATGAACTTCACAAAAGATCTTGCCCTCTAATCATCAAGTGTATTTCCTTTGTGGCTGACAAATGATGAACAATTGTAGTTTCGTGATATTTTCTGTGCCTTAATTTTCTTCATCGTGGAAGAGATATGGCGATGTAATAACCGGAAGACGAAGAAAATACTCGAATGCAAAAAGTAAAATATTACAACGTGAGACATTTTTCTACAATAGTAAAAGGTTGATATCTGAAATACTAGGAAAAATAACTTCGTCGTGGAAATCATTATGATTTTTAATGACTTCGTTATAAATTCCATTGCGTTAGCAACATACGTTTTAGGGTTTTAATATTTTCCTAAAACTGCCAAGGGCGAAGAATTTTTACATTATTGTGATTGCTCAATTCACTGATAAGGACTTCGTTATGAAATTGAAGTGAATATATAGAATTAAAGGAGAAAGTGGTCGTTAAATGAATATTATGACAGTGATTTCAGTGACAATTAACCCATTTTATTTTGTAATAGTAAATAACATAACAAAAAGTAATGATAGAAACAATGATAGGAAATTGAAAAACAATAAACATAACCGTACAAATAATAGTTGCAAAAAATTAACATTTAGTATTTATGAGTCAAGGCCTAATCGTATATTTCTTAAAGTAAACATCGGCATGTATTTGAACAAGGGTATGCTAAAACGCGTTAAATGATGAAGGTTAAAGCAACTGCCGTCCATTTTCACCTCTTAAAAGACATTAGTGAAAAACAAAACAAACATAAGACCTAAATTATGAAGAGTTTCCAGCAAACACCTTATGAAGGAGAAATTGGTTGATTTCCTAAATTTCTTGGTATAATATTCTCTGACTTGTTATTCATATGAAAAAGTAATAAATACAACCAAATATCCACGAGGACATACGCACAGAATTTCGCAAGCAAAACTTAATAAAGGGCCAACTTATAAACGGCGTGAAGCTATTCAGGAAAGACGTGCATTTCATTTCGCAACCACACGCGAACAACGTACCTACATTTCCATTAGGTTTTATTGCTTTCAGTCGCCGCTGTAAACCAGTATCCTCTGCATATTGCAACCACAAGAATTAAATTAATTGCTAGATTTTTCTGCATGCCGGAGAAAATAATTTTTTTTTTTATCTTTCATTTACTATTCTCCTGCAGCAAGAAAAAAAAAAAATACTGAAATGGTTCCGAAAAATGCGAAAATTTTTTTGTTCTGATTGTGCTGGATTAAGAGAGCGGTGGACATGAAAAGAGTATTGATTCTCCAGTGTATGTGGCGTGTTAAAAAATTTACGCAGATTTACTTACTCTTAACCCAATATATATATATATATATATATATATATATATATATATATATATATATATATATATATATATATATATATATATATATATATATATATATATATATATATGTTTAAGGAAGAAAATCAATGGCATTCTTAAACATGAATGGAGTCCCTTAAAGAAACAATAAATAATAAACTTAGAAATCATCACAGAAAAAAAACCAATGGGGAATGAAAACAAACTTTACATAATTATATTACCTAATCCTAATGTATATAAAAAGGAACTTTCACGTAAGCCAATAAGCTATAAAATAGCAGTCGTTAAATTCTGAAAATAATGTTCGTATGTAGGATGATTTGAAGGACCACTTCTAAAACAGAAGCTTCATAAATAGCTTTGAAGCAAAGTGATGAAGTGACAAAATTATTTTCTCAACAGAGGTCTCAAATTTCATAATTTTATTTTCACATATAATTGAGAGAGAGAGAGAGAGAGAGAGAGAGAGAGAGAGAGAGAGAAATTATCATCACCGGGAAAAATATAAACATTATTCAGTTTTATGAAAGGGCAATTTACTAAATAGTGCCTTAATTTTCGTAGCTTTATTTTCGCAGTAAGTTGCTACGTACACATGCGTTACCCTTCCTTTATATATGCCTTTCAGTACGAATTGTTACTTTATCTGATTGTTGAATGTTAAATGTTACCGCAAGAACCAATTATGTGGAAACCATATTATGCTTTAACAAATGTAGAATACCCTGTAAGTATAGTTGAAAATCTGGAATGTTTAAAAACAGTCATATGTAATTTACATTTACTTTTCTTACTTGGTGTTTCATATTTTTCTGAAAGAAATGGGAAAAATTCATTGTGGCAAAGAAATTAAAGGAGTATGTTTTAGAGTGAAACGTTTTCCCTACGGTAAAAATGTTGAAATTTCTCTGTAGCATGCACTGTAGTCTAAAAACGAATAAAAAATGCAGACTTAACATAAGTAAAGTAGGTTAATGTAGTGATCAATGTTTTTTTTTAATTTTAAAACTTGCACATACACGCTACATGTACTGTACATGATATATATATGGAAATGACGACCTGTTCTGAAAGCTTGTATATGATAAACACTCGCCGTAAATTTAACAATAATTTACTTTACACTGCTTTATTTTGTAACATTAAGGTGTCATGTTATAAAAACTAGGATATCTATATTATTATTATTATTATTATTATTATTATTATTATTATTATTATTATTATTATTATTATTTGGAATAACCAATTTGCTATTTGCATGTAAAATGACGCAGGGCACGGCGGCAATAAACGAGCCCCTTTATGGGATCGTTTCGTTTCAAACAACGATTTTAAATATTTTGTGTTACTGAGAAATAAAAACATGGACATGTGTATTATTTGGACGAATTACGGTGTTATTTGCCTGTAAAATGACGCTGTCACTATTCCTCTCCTTTCAAGGGTATGAGGCAACGGAGACTTGGCGGTGATGAAGAATCTCCTTCATGGAATCTTTTCGTTGCAAACAACGATTTCTTAACGACGTCTGAGTCTCCGTCTTAGAAAAGGAAGTAGAAAATATGTTTTCGGTCCCTTCCTAGAAATTCATGTATGGAGAGATGACACGGTACATCACTGCAAAATCTTCTGAAGAACTTTGTCAGACTCCGCGAGAAAAAACGATGAAGTTGTTTGGGTGATTTTCGATGACAGTGGGAGAGCATTAAGGGAGATGAATGCCAGTGATAATCACAAGTCCATATAATAATAGTGAAACATGAAATGAAAGAGATGGCGATATGGCTAGGTATTGAGAATACTGCAACTGCAAAAAAAAAAAAAAAACACACAAAAACAAAACTTCAGACACTGAAAAATTTGCTTTCTCGAGAGTGGGCTGACACGGGTGTAGTTTTTAACTGAATCGTGTTCAAGAAGTGTGTATGGAATTGAGGTCTGAAGCGACAAAAATCACTTCAATTGGGCGTAAGTATTTTTCATTAATTATGAAAGGCGAAAAAGGAATTTAGTAGCAGCCGGCAGCTCACATTTGCTTCTTCGCTTGACTGAAAGTTTTCTTTTCTCGACTGAAAATTTTTCGGTGTGATTGCGCTCTGACATTTGCCTATGTTTTTCTTCCTACTGACTCCATAACCGCAACAAATAATTTTGCACTCTCATTACATACTTGTAATACGTTTTTCATCCGTTTTTGTATGCTATCTGGTCAAACTCACTAGTCTTAGGTTAACTAGATAATTACATTTATAGCCGTATTATTAACCCATCCCCTATAACTGAAATGTCTGTGAAAATTCGTTTCACTTCAACTTGAAAATTACCGAGTACTTTCAGCACTCCACACCTTTATATCTATAACAAACTTGTCCTTCCAATGGTCATTGCCTACCAACGATCTAATAAATCTTTACCCTACGTTTACATCTTTCAAAATATATAAATCAGTGCTTATCCCTTGGAAATTTCTGACAGTCCTTCCAATGGTCATTGCCTACCAACGATCTAATAAAACTTTACCCTACGTTTACATCTTTCAAAATATATAAATCAGTGCTTATCCCTTGGAAATTTCTGACAGTCCTTCCAATGGTCATTGCCTACCAACGATCTAATAAAACTTTACCCTACGTTTACATCTTTCAAAATATATAAATCAGTGCTTATCCCTTGGAAATTTCTGACAGTCCTTCTAATGGTCATTGCCTACCAACGATCTAATAAAACTTTACCCTACGTTTACATATTTCAAAATATATAAATCAGTGCTTATCCCTTGGAAATTTCTGACAGCCAGGCCTTGCTAGGTGCATGTCACTCTTATTTCCTTAAGACTTTCCATTCCCATTCCCCTAAGGAACTCCTTACCTGGCCCTTTTCTGTGCAGTCGAAGGACTTGTAAACAACATAACTGCGGGGATGGGATAAAATGATTGGAAATGAAATACTGAAAGCCCTGTTTCTAAAAACATGTTTTCAACATGATGAAGCAAGGTAATCGGATCATGGAGGCCGGAATTAAAAAAAAAATTCCCAATTCCATAGCTCTTATTACGACGCATTTTTTTTTCGGTAAAAAACGAAGTAATCAGCTTAGCACTGAAACCGAGATTATTCCTAAAATGTTACTCTTTTGGTTTATGGTGTACATGGATATTAAGTTTCTCTTTTTACTATATATTCCAGTGACAAGCAGATAGCGGGTATAAAAGTAATATCGCATTATTTGGAGTTGAGAGGTTTCCAGTAAAAATCCACACCATGTATGTTACACCCCCCCCTCTCCACCCACTGGGGTATAAAGCCTCACCTGAAGTTCGGTTGGGATCTTGTCGTTGGCAGCAGAGAAGTTTCTCTCTCTCTCTCTCTCTCTCTCTCTCTCTCTCTCTCTCTCTCTCTCTCTCTCTCTCTCTCATTTGCATAACCTGTCTAAAGGTGTATAAATCAAATCCTAAACTACAAAATTAGAGTTTATTAAGCAAGCTTGATAACAAAACATGCAAAATGAATTAAGAAGATAGATACTAAATTCATTAAGTATTCCCCGCAATAAAGAAAAAAAAATGATGCAAGTCACATTTGAAAGGTGGGGATTATTTCCTGTCCCCCCACCGTGTCTCTAAGTCTCAAAGTCGTATCTGTCTCTATTCTATTAAAACGGCCACTTTTCCCATCGGCCATTTTAAATGCTCACTTAACCAAAAGCATATATTCCCCAAACAATCATGGATCCATCACTATTAGACCCCAGCTTATAGGCACACAAAAACACATGAGGAAAGTGTTAAATAATGTCAAAAAGTAGCAATCACTAAATAATAATGATAACCCTTTTTAAGGTTAGTAAGTTTAAAGTTCAGCACTTACATTCTGCAGAGGGAATTCCAGTTCCCTTGTGTTCCAACACACGTCCAGCCACTAAAGATTCCCAACCAGGAATGAAAAACTCTCCACCAGAGTCCTCGCACCTTAGCGATTCCGTAACAAACGTATGCACCTATATTCAGACCAACAAGTTCCATGATTTAATAATGGAAAAATCCGTCGCCGACATAGGCTGCTGTATCTAAGCGCCCTGAGAATCGTTTTTGGGTCATAAGTCGTTCAGTCGTTGATCTTGCTTCGTACTCTTGTGGACGGAATCTCCCTGGTCTCTAACCGGACGAACCAGTGCTGAATGCGTCAGGCGTTGGTATGTTATGAATTATCTCTAATATACTTTAATATATATGTTTTATCCCGACGAAATGACGGAAAGCCATACCGAGATTCTACAATGAAATATATAAAATTTTGCATTCACTTTAGGGGACATTTGATCCCCCCAGGAGCTAGTACTAAACACGGCGAAACAGTGAGTCGCCTACACTGTTTCGCCGGGTTACTACTAGTCCCTGGGGGGTCAAATGTATTTCGCCGTGTTTAGTACTAAGTAACCAGTGAGAATAAGGTAAACGAGGCACCCTGAAAGTAGATATTTAAGAGGTCGCGGAATAGAAGGCGAGCAGTTTTTCGTCATAATAAAAATAACTGATAACACATTAAATGTAGTAAAATTTGGAAAAGCATAACATGAATGGACTTCTCAGCCAGATTTAGTTCGTTAGATTAATTTTGGCTGGTGATACGAATATTTTCTCATCTCAAATGAAATAAATGACGTTTCTAATCGTGTCGTTAATTTCATACCCAAACATATGTCGATATTCAGCCGTATTGTAATATGTAGAGCCTGACCTTATCAGATTCATTACAGCAGAGTTTGTTGTAACTTGTTAGCAAGGAACGAAAAGTAGAGAATCTTACAGGGTAACGCATGGTAAGCAATATATATATATATATATATATATATATATATATATATATATATATATATATATATATATATATATATATATATATATATATATATATAATTTTTACTCTTTTTGCCAAAGGTTTGAGAAGTGTCCCCCAGGAAAAGTGAAAATACTGAGCAAGGTGTGTTAGGCTATATGAAGTTTGGTAAACTAATTTTGAATTCCGCAAACAGGGATGTAAAATGAGCACGTCCCTGGAGGCCTCAGTTAATCCACATCAATCCGATTACCTTTGTAATACTGTCTGGATTTGACTTCAGGAGTTTGTCCCAACCTGTA
The DNA here is from genome assembly GCF_040412425.1 of Macrobrachium rosenbergii. Lineage (NCBI taxonomy): Eukaryota > Metazoa > Arthropoda > Malacostraca > Decapoda > Palaemonidae > Macrobrachium > Macrobrachium rosenbergii. The sequence goes on from NC_089759.1 coordinate 32,953,541, forward strand.
GGCTATGAATCTCTTTCTCTGAGTCTCGGGAGGATGAAAGTTATGAGTCATAATTTTTAGGCATTTAATGAAGGCATAAATAATAAGAGAACTCTATATTGCATATTCAGTACGTGGGATTATTAGCATACTATCGTTTATAATGTATTAATTTTGGAAATTTAGGCCCGTAAAGTTTTTATCTTGATTTCCCGTTATATACACACACACACACACACACACACACATATATATATATATATATATATATATATATATATATATATATATATATATATATATATATATATATATTATATGTTATGGATCACGTAAAAATATGTTTAAATAGTATTCGATGCAGTATAGCTGAAATGAGTTTTTCTTCCGTCATATATTTCTTATTAACTTTTAGCATAGAAATGCCAAAATTTACCGGCAGGGATAAGCATTTTCAGCATCGCAGACAAACAAAAGAAGAGTATGCTATTGAGTTCGCAAGAGCACTATTATCATCTGGCAAGCCTAAGAATTGTTCTGGGCGTATATTGTTCTTAAGTTTTTTGAGTTATTTGTTGCTTATAAATGAGCGTATGAACCAAATTCATTACCAGCAAGACTAGATATATTCCGAAGATAACTGGCGCACTTCGGAAGCATCTCCAACAGGTATGGAGACAGTCCAGGGATGAGTTTTGTAAGGAAAACGGCAATAAGTCGTTTCCATTCCAGGAGGGGAACCTGGTACTGTCCAGTCAAGCCCCTTTAACGTGGTAGACCTCACAAGAGGATTTATATTAATTTTACGGTCATATCAGAGTATCCTCATATAAATGCTTATCTTGCGCCATAGTATTTAAATAGAATCACTCATATAGCTTGCATAAGCAATGAATAAGTATTTGATAATTTATCGGGCGTTAGTTCACAGAGAGGGTATTAGGGTGTTGTCATTAGGATGTTGTCCATACGATTTCGTGAGGGAAGGGCCTGCTGCCAATCCCAGCTCTTCTCAGCCCAGACTATCCACCGGCAAGATGATCAACATACCAATTTGCAGTCCTCTAGCCTCGGCAGTTTTTTAAGATCTGAGTGCGGACGGACAGACGAATAGCCATCTCAATAGCTTTTACAGAAAACTAAAATGGGATATTTTGTCACTTGGTGAGACAAAGGTAATATAGTGTGATATGCAGGACTAGTAGTTTTCTGTACAACGTATAATGCTGTATGAAACTCTCAGCCGCGGCCCATGAAACTTTCAGCCACCATCATGGGTAACTTTAACCTTAGATAAAATAAAAACTACTGAAGCTAGAGGGCTGCAATTTGGATGATTGATGATTGGAAGGTGGATGATCAACATACCGTTTGCAGCCCTCTAGTCTCGGCAGGTTTTAAGATCTGAGGGCGGACAGAAAAAGTGCGGACGGACAGACAACTAGCCATCTCAGTAGTTTTCTTTTACAGAAAACTAAAATGGGATATTTGGCACTTGGTGAGACAAAGGTAAAATAGTGTGATATGCAGGTCTAGGAGTAATTTCTTATTGATTAAGAGGACATGCAGCAGCCTTCCCATGTTACTAAAAATACAAGTTTTTAATTTAACACTTACAGTACATCTTGCGTTTCTTAAAGTGGAAAGCCATCATCAAGAAATGACAAGAGAAGTTTCATATGATTAATCTTATAAGTGTCAAATATTTAAAATTCAGAAACCCTTCACATAACAAATAGGCGTTGATTGCCTTTGCATATACAGGTCTACCATCCTCTGGCCCAGAAATATTAAAGTTTTCTTGCCTTTTTCGTTACTAGGAAGGTAATAAGGAAAAAAACTGTTATAACTGTGACAAAAAAAAAAGTTCTTTGACTAAAGTATAGAACTAATTATTGCTTCACCTCACTTTCATTGTCATTTGAAGACCCTTGACCCATGAATAGTGGAGAAAATTTCCCTTTGTTCCGAAGGGGAGACGCATAAGAGGGCTCAAGCTAATTAGCGTTAATTCTATGAAACATGAAGTTCGGACGCAAGAAAAGTTTCATGAAATAAAAACTTACTCTCTTTTTCACAGACAGTAAAATACAGATAATTTATATGTGCTTATATATATATATATATATATATATATATATATATATATATATATATATATATATATATATATATATATATATATATATATTATATATATATACATACATACATACATACATAATTATGTATGCATATATAATATGTGTGTATATATATATATATATATATATATATATAATATATATATATATATATATATATATATATATATATATATATATATATATATATATATATATATATATATATATATATATATTGCCTCCGAACTTTATGTTTCATAGCATTAACGATAATTAACTCGTGCCCTCTTTGCGTCTCCCCTTCGGAAGAAATGGAAATTTTCTCCACTATTCATGGGCCAAGGGTGTTCAAATGAAAATGAAAGTGATGTGTAGCAATAGTTAGTTCTATACTTTAGTCAAGGAACTTTTTTTTTGTCATAGTTTTTTTTTTTACACACACACATAATATATATATATATATATATATATATATATATATATATATATATATATATATATATATATATATATATATATATATATATATATATATATATATATATATATATATATATATATATAATGTGTGTGTGTGTGTGTAGAGTGGGTTTGGTCAGTAATTCAGTGGATTGTCACCGATGAAGCTTTATCATTATCACTTTAGCTCACATGACTGTTACTGTGTTTAGTATGCTAATACCAAAACAGTGTTTTTTGTGATATTTTATCCATGAGTTCTAACAGATTACTTTAAATTTTCATTTCAGAAAACGGAAGGAGGAGAAGCCAAGAGTTATCTACAGTTTGCGGTTTTATTATTCGACCAGATTTCTGCCCTTTTATGCCTACGACTGAGGTCAGTGAATTTAGAGTTTTTTGAAATTTTATAATCTTAGTTACCATAATGATATTTGCTGTCATCAAAATTCTGGAGAAACAAGAAAAATGGTAATTGAAAAATTTGATGTTTGCTGTAAATTGGGTATAAAGTGTTTGTGGACAATAATATTAATAGTAGATTTTATAATTGACTTTTTTTTTGCAATTTTTACTGTTTTTTTTTTATAAAGTATAAAATAGAAACGTGAAAGGTTAAGATGTCTTGTAGGGAAAGCGAAAACAGAATGAATTCTAGAATCTATGAAATAATGAATCCTATCACTGATCATTAAGAACGTAAGTACTTACATACATCTTAGATATAAAAGTGAATGTTTCTATGTCTGTATGTGTGGATGTATGTTTATGCGCTATAAAAATCTGTACCGCTTGACCGATGTAGACAAAATTTGGCACCACTTGACCCACTTACATAATAGGGTAGTTTCAAACCCTTACTCCCGTGACAGACAGACAAGAACAGACATAACAGGAGTTCTGAAGAGATCCGTTTTCTGTAGTAACTTATGCCAAGACGAAAGAAAATATTCCAGTCACAGTGATTAATAATTCTGTACCAAGGTTTGTGTTTAGGTTTAGTGGGTGGCGTGTTTACAGTAGGTTTAGTGGGGTGTGTTTTTAGGTTCAGTGCGGATATGATTAGGTTTAGCAGGGGTGTGTTTAGGTTTAGTGGGGGGTGTATTTAGGTTTGGGAGGGGGGTGTTTAGTTTTGGTGTGGGATGTGTTCAGCTTTAGCAGGGGGCATGTGTTTAGGTTGAGTAGAGGAAGTATTAAGGTTTAGTGAGGGGTGTGTTTAGGTTTAGTTGGTTGAGCTTAGGTATTGTGGGGTACATTTAGGTTTAGAGAGGGGTGTGTTTAGGGTTTGTGGGTGCTGTGTGTTTAGGTTAAGTGGGGATGTGTTTAGGTTAAGTGGGGGTGTGTTTAGGTGTAGTGGGGGGTGCATTTAGGTTTAGTGGGAGATGTGTTTGCAGTAGGTTCAGTGGGGCGTGATTTTAGGTTTAGTGGGGATGTGTTTAGGTTTAGCAGAGGGTGTGTTTAGGTTTAGTGGGGTGTATTTAGGATTAGGGGGGGTTGTGTGTAGCTTAAGCAAGGGGCATGTGTTTAGGGGTTTAGTAAAGGTTCTTTTTAGTTTTAGTGAGGGGTGTGTTTAGGTTTAGTGGGGGTGAGTTTAGGTATAGTGGGGGTGCATTTAGGTGTAGAGAATGGTGTGTTCATTATTTGTGGGTGGTGTGTGTTTAGGTTTAGTAGGGGTGTGTTTAGGTTTAATGAGGGGTGTGTTCAGGTTTAGTGGGGGTGTATTAAGGTTTAGTGGGAGGGGTGTTTATTTTTAGTGGAGGGTATGTTTATGTTTGGTGGGAGGGGTGTTTAGGTTTAGTGGTGGAGGTGTTTAGATTTTATGCGGTGTGTTTTAGTTTAATGGAGATGTGTTTAGGTTTAGTGGGGGATGTGTTTAGGTTTAATGGGGGTGTGCTTCGATTTAGAGGGGGGAGGTGTCTAGATTTAGTGGGGGTGTGTTTAGGTTCAGTTGGGCGTGTGCTTAGGTTTACTGGGAGGTGCATTTAGGGGTAGTGGGTGGTGTGCTTTTAGGTTTAGTGGTTGGTGCATTTAGGTTTTGGGGAGGGGTGTTTTGGTTTAGTGAACAATGTGTTTAGGTTTAGTTGGGATGTGTTAAGGCTTAGTGGGGGAGTGTATAGGTTTACTAGGGGTGTGTTTTGGTTTAGTGGGGGTGCGCTTAGGTTTAGTGGGGTGTATCAGTTTAGCTGGGGGTGTGTTTAGGTTTAGTGGACGTGCACTTAGGTTTAGTGTGAGTGTTTTGTTTTAGCAGGGACATGTTAATCAAAACCACACCACATGTTACTTCCTTTCTAAGGTAAATGATCGGCTGTCATTCAGAGTTTTCCTGGGCAGCGCCGGGTTGGTCAACTAGTACATAATATACGTAAAGGAAAATGGCACCCCATAAAAAGTCAATGAATAATCAGTGCAAGGTATTTAAATTCAGTAATTCATCGTACTTGTCAAAATATATTTAAAACAATTAATTGTAATGGACAATTAATTGCTTAAATTGGGTACTATATATATTGACTATTGGCATACAGAAAAAGAGATTGCCAAATACTCACTAAAAGGACAAAAAAAAAAAATTTCATAGACATTAATACAGTGTTTTTAGATTGATAAACAAAAGAGCTGATAGACCTTCAATGTATACATACCAATGAAAAATCTGGTGCTGTTGTAATTTTCGTGTTGCAGATTCAGGCCATATATAACTTAAAAAATTACATGTGATTGAAACAATAAGTAACGTGGAGCTAGGAACTGATAGAAAAGTCTAAATAAACTCTAATGGCATCAACTTGTACTATATACATACATACATACACACATTCATATATATATATATATATATATATATATATATATATATATATATATATATATATATATATATATATATATATATATATATATATATATATATATATATATATATATATATATATATATATATATATATATATATATATATATATATATATATATATATATATATATATATAACGTCTTTTGTGTGTGTCTTTTTGTGAATTTCAAAAATAATTATACATACTATGGTATTTAAGGCAAAGCAACGAACAGGTTCTCAAATACTTATAAAACTACATCTTGCAGGGATTATAGAAGCTAAAGCACTGTCTGCGGAAGGGTTGAATTCGGGATAAGAATTTCCGATAACGCCACCACTAGATTTTACAAATATACAGAACATCCTGTGATTTTACTGAATATTAAAACTCCAAACAGAGAACCCCACCTAAGGAAAAGGTGGTTGCCCTTTGGTCAACCAAGTTTTAATACATGAAATAAACAGTGCCAGAATCAGTAAAGGAACTATTTACTGAGAGTGTTTGTTCAATATTTGTGTGTACACAAAACCATTAGCGTTATAAATTTTATAGCAAAAGGGGCATTTTCATGATAAGTTAACCCATAAAAACTGTATACGGAGCATTAACCTTAACCAAAGCTGTTGTCATGGTAACCAACTATCCGACCGTGTAAACACCTCCATCTGATGCATATTATTCCTACGTTTACAAGTTCTGCATTGGAGGGTGGGTGCTGTTCTCAGCTAGCACTATGCTGGCCCCGCGTTCAAGTCTCCGACCGGCCAATGAAGAATTAGAGGAATTTATTTCTGGTGGTAGAAATTCATTTCTCGTTATAATGTGGTTCGGATTCCACAATAAGCTGTAGGACCCGTTGCTAGGTAACCAACTGGTTCTTAGCCACGTAAAATAAATCTAATCCTTCGGGCCAGCCCTAGGAGAGCTGTTAATCAGCTCAGTGGTCTGGTTAAACTAAGGTATACTTAACTTTCCTACGTTTACTCACAAATATCAAAGAAAAATTTAATTACTTATAATAAAAAGCATAAATTCAAATGCTTTGTAACAGTGTCTCCTGTCTGTAGAACAATACCCTAGAGTTTTATTATAATACCACATAAAAATCGACCAGAATGCGAGAGAACTGACCTAGGACACACGAGAATGTTCTGACTTCTGGTGCAGGTCAGTATACAAAAGTTAATTTACGATTTCTTTTTATTCTCAGAAAAATGTGAATTCATTTAACTTTTTTATGCATAGTTCTCTCCACTTGTTGGCCATAATCTTCCGAGACCACTCGGAGTTGAATACTTTTAATGTATCTGTAAATGTGTCCGGAATTCAAGATATTTTTAATATCATTTAAGTAAGACGACAACAAATGGAATGAATTTGAATGTTGTTCGTTTTGAATAGGATTTAAGAGGAAGTATTGTGGTCATAATCATACATAGTAGACCCTGTTTAAGTAAAACTTCAAATTTAATTTCTTAATAAGCAGAACAGTTATTAGTATACACTTTCCTAATATTCAATGATAATACATTGTTTTCTACGCTGGTATATGACATATTCATTGAAAACATTGTAATACTTTCCTACGTAAGTAGCATAGCACGGTGACATGGGAAAGGCAGTTACAGTTCCCATATAATGTTATGTCCATAGCATAAAAATCATCTAATCGCAATTTCCATCTCTATATCCTTTTAACCAGATCTTCGTTGTCAATGAAAAATTGGGAAAATATTCTCCGTAGTATGTCCAAAGCTGATGATTTGAATAACATGAAAAGTAGTATCTCATAAAAAGAGTGGAGGGGTAAAAAGCAAAGTAAACAGTTTATTTATGCCACAGTTTTGAGGACTTATTTTAGTCTTAATTGATTTGGTGTAATAACCAAAAAAAAAAAAAAAAAAAAAAAAAAAAACACGCTAAAAGTTTTAACAGATAAGTTTTAAAAGAGGCTAAATTTGGATCGCAGTACAAAACAAAACTCTTTTAACGTCATTCACAGCCTTTCGAACAACGGGCAAATGTATCCACGAACGAGTAATATTCATGTCTTCAATAAATTTATTAATTTTAACACCAGTCCAAAACTGGCAGACTCGTATGGAATGTCAATGTTTATTTTGAAAAATGTGTGTGTGTGTTATATTTCAAAATAAACATTAACATTCCATAAAAGTCTGCTAGTTTTGGACTGGTGTTAGATATATATATATATATATATATATATATATATATATATATATATATATATATATTTTTTTTTTATGTGTGTTTTTTGTGTGTGTGGGGGCGTTGGCTCTATCTGTGTGAGTGTGTTTGCGCGTGCGTTTCTATGTGAGTGTTTCATGTGATGTATCCGATGCTGTCAATCCGTTTTGAATATCGTTCTGGAATATGTACAAGCCACTTGTTTAAACTTCGGAGCTATAATGTTTACCTAAATTTCAGTTATTCACTCTACCCAGTAGCCTTTACGGTTAGAGCCTAACCAGAGGTCTTTCATGCTACTAATAGGAGCATCTGTGTTGATATCCGTCTCTCACTCTCTCTCATAAGTACATGATATGATAGTATTTCATATATATATAATCTTAAAAACCGACAGATATCATTCATTTTTTTTATTACAAAATGCCAATAAATTTGTCGCATTAAGACCAAAGTTCAGTTTTACTTAACAAACAAAACAAAACTCTATTGATGGCTATCACGGAAATTTCAAAGCCAGTATATTTTGTAGAGAAAAAATTTTAAGCCATCATTTTAAGGTGACAGTCGGGTGACAGGGCACCCGAATAATGAAGCTCTGTGGGGAACAAACTGTCAGTGCCGTTCGCTGTTTTCTTCCTTTTTAATAAACGAGAAAAAAGTTGGTATCCTTTTCTACATTAAAGTTCATCAAGTCCCAGCCACTTCCTGATTCTATTTTATTCCCTTTTGCTTATGCAAATGATAACAAAAAATATGCATGGAAACCTGCACTGTAGTGTCTCTCTCTCTCTCTCTCTCTCTCTCTCTCTCTCTCTCTCTCTCTCTCTCTCTCGTGTGTATATATATATATATATATATATATATATATATATATATATATATATATATATATATATATATATATATATATATATATATATATATATATATGCATGTGTGTATCCCCGTGTATCCCCATTTGTCTGTTAAAGAAAAGGTTCCTGGTGATGCTATTCTTGAGGTTTACAGAAATCATTTTTGAGACGACGTTACCCTGAGCAATAAGCTTGTCTCCTAAATTAAACACGCCACCGTCACCAAACTGTAGGTTACCTAATTAACCCCTGAAATACACTAGAGAAAGTATAGCATTTAACTATACGCGTGTAAAGCACACCTCCCCAGAAACATTAATTAATTAATATGATAAATTTATGCAACAAAATGCTCCTGAAACTTGACCTACTGTAGGTAACAAAGATCAATAGTCCTAGTCTTTGTTACCGCTGAATTTGACACAGGAACAGTGATAGCGTTCCTGTTTAGCGGTGAATTTAGTGGTGGGAAAAACTCTCTACCACGAGAGTTCTTAAATGTTCTGAAGGGTCCACAATAATATAATTGTTAAAGGCCTGTGTAAAATTTATAAAAGATTTCGAACCCTTCTCTGGGTTCATCTTCATTTTGACTGAAGATGAACCCAGAGAAAGGTTCGAAAACTCTTATAAATTTTTCACGAGCCTTTAACAGCTATATTATTGTGGACCCTTTAGAACAGTGAATTTGATAGTAATATGAAGTCCATTTTCGGTAGTCTCCAATTATCGATCTTGGATCATCAGGCACTGTAATCTCCAAATGAATGTTTTGACATTTTTGTATAAACGAGAACAACACACGCCGAATGCTGTGGCAACGCGGGGTGAACATCACAAAAGGCTTTACCCTCTAATTTTCCATAGTTTTTCCTTTATGACTGACAAATGATAAACCAATTGCAGTTTCGTGATATTTTCTGTAACTTACTTTTTTGATCATGAATGAGACATGGTGATGGAATACCTGGACGGCGGAGAAAAATACTTAAATATTAGAAGAAAAATATTACAAGGTGAGACATTCTTCTGGAATGGTAAAAGGTTGTCTAAAATAATATGAAAGATATTGGAAGCTTAGTCGGTGGAATCATTATAAATCATTATATATATATTTATATATATATATATATATATATATATATATATATATATCACTACTATTTTATTTATATATATATATATATATATATATATATATATAAAGTGAATGTTTGTATATTTGTTTGTCCACTATAGAAATCCGAACCGCTTGACAGACCCAGACGAAATTTTTTCACACGGCCTCTCTGTCATCCCAGTAAGGCTTATAACTCAAAATCTGACCCCTACCCTGTGACAGACATACAAACACAGACAAAATAAATGAAATTTTCGTTTTTTACGTCACCTTTTCCTTCTGTGCTTTCTGGGTTAATTCTCATTTTTCACCTGACCCTCCACCTTTTCTTTCAGGTGCTGTCAGACGTATGATTTCATTAAACTCCTCACACTGCAAACCCTATAATCAGTTTAATGCATCCAAAAAATTAAAGAGTTGTGTTTGACTGTATTACTGTAGATTACTTTCATTCAGTCATAAAGCAGTGCAGTTCAAAATATAGTTTCTACCACAGTTCTTGCCACAGAAAAAAAGTAGTAACGGACCAGATGTTTCTGTGACAGGCTCACCCCCTTATTAAAAAAACTACTCGCATTGAAATTTACACATTTTATTCAGTGTTCATTTTAAGCCAAACGCATCAGGTAGTACGGATATACTTACATAACCAAGTCTGCGTCTCTGGAGACAGGATCATCTAGAGAAAGCTTTGGAGTTAGTAAGAAATGGAAAAAAAATAGAGACATCATAATCCGACGCACACCATTAGACTCTTACTCAGTGAAGCCACAATGGTAGTAGCAGTAGCTCTAAGTAGCAGTCGTGATTTGAAAACGTCTGTAATATACGTCTTGACAGTTTTCACGCTTTATATGTTTTTAAACAAAATTCCAGTTTTGAATTAGAAAATTAGCTACATTCCTAGGCATGAAGTGTTTCATAAAAAAAACCATGAGAAATAAGTTTAGATGAAAAAAGAGACATTTATGTAATAAAAAACAACCTCAACATATATAACCTATATCTTCAAGTGTAGAAAAAAATTGCGTTTATATCTGATTATAGTAGAAAACTTATATCTTTGACATCGGTCAGTTAATTATAAAACAGTATTCGTATTTTATGCAAAATAAAATACGAATACTGCAAAGTATTTTATGCAAAATAAAATACGAATATGCAAAGTATTTTGCATAAAATACTTTGTATTTTATGCAAAATACAAAGTAATATGTTAATATAATTTGGATAAGCACTTTTAAAGGGGAAGTTGCACATGATGCTGTAGATCAGCCCTTTGTTGGCCGAACCGGTTGAGCCTCAGACTGTCATTCGATGGGCCGGAGTTCAGTTCCCGCGGCCGGCTGATGAAGAGTTAGAGGAATTTATTTCTGGTGATAGAAATTCATTTCTCGCTATAATGTGGTTCGGATTCCACAATAAGCTGTAGGTCCCGTTGCTAAGCAACCAATTGGTTCTTAGCCACGTAAAATAAGTCTAATCCTTCGGGCCAGCCCTAGGAGAGCTGTTAATCAGCTCAGTGGTCTGGTAAAACTAAGGTATACTTAACTTTGTAGATCAGAACCGTTGGGGGCGATAAAAAAAAAATGGAAAAGAATATCATCTTCACGAGAGAAGAAGCGTCGAAACTATTCAGTGGTTTCAACTTTCGTAATTATTTTCATAACTAGAGAGAGAGAGAGATTATATTCACTAGAGAGATGGCAATTTCCTCGCGGGCGTCTCAACTTTCATAACGTTATTTTCGAATTCATTAGTATAACGCATTGCTGCGCCTTTAGATATCCTTTAAACATGGAAATGCTGCTTCGACTGATTGTTAAATGTTAAATATTACTGGAAGGACCAATTATACGGAAGCCTTTATTTGGCTTTAATCAATATGCTATACACAAATAATATACTTTGAAATCTTGAATGTATGGAAACAGTCATATATGATTAACGTTTATTTTCTTACTTGATTTTATATTTCACCAAAAAATGTATGGATAATTTATCAGGCAGAAGGAAATGGAGGAGAATCCTTTCAAGTAAAACTTTTTATTTTTACAGTATAGCGTTGATATTTCTTTCTAGTACTCTCTGCTAAAAAATACATAGACATAATATAAGTAAAGTAATAATTATATATTCTCTCTTAAATTGTAGATTCTACAATCTATACAGATACACTCTCTGTAATGTACGTAAGAGCTAAAGATTGTAAATATGAAAATAAAGATAATTTCCAAGTATACTGTATTGGATACACACTAGCCTAAAAATTAACAGTAATTTACTTCACGCTGGAAAAGACGTCAATCTCCGGATTATTATTATTATTATTATTATTATTATTATTATTATTATTGGATTCTTTTTTGTACGAGCTACGGTGCTCTTTGCCTGTCAAATGACGCTGTCAACACGCCTGTCCTTTCAAGAGGATGGGGCAACGGAGGACATGGCGGCAATAAATGGTCTCCTTTATGGAATCCTTTCGTTGCAAACAACGACTTCCTAACGACGTCTGAGTCTCCTTCTTGGAAAAGGGATAGGAAAATGAGTTTTCGATCCTTTCCCAGAAATTCATAAATGGAGTAATGACAGGGTACGTCACTGAAAGAACTCCCCTTAAGGAACTCGACAGACTCCGCGAGAAAAAAGATGAAGTTGTTTTGGGCGATTCTCGGCGATCATTAGACCTGCCGTAAGGGAAATGAATAATGATGATAATCACGAGCATACGTAATAGGAATGTAATATGAAACACTTGAGAAAGTGCAGATAGTGATATTACTTGGTGACAAGCATGCTGCAATTAGAAAAAAAAATTTTTCTGACACTGAAAATTTTCATTTGTAATTGAAATTTTAGTCACGATTTGATCACGGAATTATAATTGTACGATTAAATCTGTAGCTATTTTCAACTCTTCGGTCTCAGCTTAAATGTCAGTAGAATTCCTTTCTCACGTGAACTAGAAAAAGACCATAATTCCTCCAGCACCGTTCAACTTTACATCCGTTACAAACGTTGCCTGCCGTCTATTCTGTATCGACCAAAGATCTACAAAAACTTTACCCTACCATTATATTTTTCATAATACGCCTATGGATACTTTTTTGGAAACTTTCAACCGTCAGGCCATGACAGATGCCTGTCACTCTTATTTCCATAAGACGTTCCATTCTCATTCCCTTAAGGAACTCCTTACCTGCCTTTTTTTTGTGTGTAAGCGAAGGACTTGTAAACAACATAGCTTCGGGAATGGGAATAATGGAATGTTGAAAGCCCATTGTTTCTAAAAACGTTTTCAAAATGATGAAGCAAGGTAATCGGATCATGGAGGCCGGAATTAGGAAAATTTTTGAAAATTTCATAGCTCTTATTACAACGCATTTTTCGGTAAAAAATAAAGTAATCAGCTTTTCGCTGAAACCAAGATTAATCCCAAAACATTATTCTTTTACCTTTATGGTTTCCATGGGTGTTACGTGTTTTTTCAGTTATTATTCCTGTGAAGCCAGAAACTGCTGAATAACAGTAATATTGTATCATTTAGAGTTGGAGAGGTTCGGAATGAAAATCGACATCATATATGTATTTTCACTTAAATATTACAACAAAAACCTCGCCGGAACTTTGTTGCATACTTACTGGCCATTTCTAAACTTTGAGGCCACTTAGTAACTCAGCAAAATTATGGAAAACCATATCGGCATCTTATAATAATATATAAAAAATATTACATTCCATCATGCAATAACCCAGGGGAAAATAAGGTTAACAAGGCACCCCGAAAGTAGACATTTATGAGGTCATGGCAAACAAGGGTAATATATTTTCTGTATAATAGTCGTTTTTTAAAACTTAACAACATATAAGTACAGTAACTCACTGAGCGTATTGGGTGAGATAAAGAACAAAAATAACAAGTAGCAGATGAGAAAATGTAGCAAAATCTGGAAATGCGTAACATGAACACACTTCCCAGCCGGATTTGGTTCCCTGACAAAAAATTGACATAAGCCGCTTCCTTTGCTAAGATTAAATTTGGTTGATGATGCTTATATTTTCTCATTTCATGTGAAAGAAAAGACGGATCTTTCCTAGATAGTGACCCCCAAGGGTTTTCGGCGGTCGTTATCTAGGACTAATATTTCTTGGGAGTCAATATCATCATGTTATTTACCGTCTTTTGTTTATGTTTTATGGAAATCCCCAAGGGGCTTATACTAACCACGCCGCAAAGGTGGATACCGTTGGGGGTAACTATCTAGGAAAGATCCGAAAAGATATTATTGACTGTTGCCTTAGCATCTATGATATATGATTTCATAACTTCTCGCCACTTTGATTAGTGATTACGTTACCTTCATACCCAAAGAAACATTCAACTCCATTTTAATATATAGAACGCAAGCTTATCAAGTTACGTCTTTGTTGCGACATGTTAGCAAGTAACTGATAATTGAAACTATATCAGAGACTGGTAGCTAAGCTTTACAAATGCGTATTAATAGGTATATGAAAGCACATACATAATATGAATTATATCTGCTTTTTATGATACATAAGCGGCAAACATTTCACATTCAACATATTGTATGTGGAAGCAAATGATATGTTATGACTAGGACCATTATTTTATTGTAATTTCATTGATTCTAATCCTTGTCGGTTTTTCAGCCTGATGATGAGGTTTTATACCTCGAAAGCTTGTGAAATAAAGAATGTTGTTCCTGGTCTTGGCAATATCATATATATATATATATATATATATATATATATATATATATATATATATATATATATATATATATATATATATATATATATATATATATAATTATGTGTGTGTGTGTGGGTGGGTGTGTGAAACATTCCAGAAATGTCTCTCAAGGAAAAGCGAAAACACTGAGCAAAAATTATTTAGCAAACTAATTTTGGATTCCGTAAGCAGGGATCTTGCATTAGCACATCCCCAGAGACCTCAATTAATCCACATCAATCCGATTACCTATGTAACACTGCCTGGATTCGACTTCTGGAACCTGTCTCAACCTTTAGGCTCTGCATCCCTTGCGCCGAGTCTCTTGATGAGGAGAGACTTTATACATTTAAAATATAGACAGAATTAGTAACAGAGAAATGCATTGCTGCTGAAATATGTGATTTTTAGTTTTCTGTCAGAGAAAATTATTAAGATGGCGTTTTGTCTGTCCGTTCATACTTTTTCTTTCCTCCCTCAGATCTTAGAAACTGTTGAGGCTAGAGGGCTGCAAATTGGTATGTTGATCATCCACCCTCCAATCATCAAACATACCATAATTGCAGCCCTCTAGCCTCTGTAGGTTCTATTTGATTTAAGGGTAAAGTTAGCCATGATCGTGCGTCTGGCACCGCCATAGGTGCCTACAACACAGGCCACCACCGGGCTGTAGCTGAAAGTTTCATGGGCCGCGGCTGAGAGTTTCATGGACCGTGACTGAGAGTGTCATACAGCATTATACATTGTACAGGAAACTCGATCGGGCCGAAGAAACTTCGGCGCATTTTTTACTTGTTTATGCTTGTAAAAAAATGAAAACATATCCGTGTTTTTTTTATCAAAAGCACAGTATTATTTGTAGAACACATATCAATGGTATGATATCTCTTAATACGTGAGCAAAAGTAATAATTGAACGAGAGTTGTTTTTAGTTATATTTAGATGAAGCACAATTGTTTCAAGCATAATTTGCTTCAAATGCCATAATGCAAAATAACTCTCCTCGGCCAAAGGATTTGTTATTCATAAGGACTCTGTAATTGAGTATAAGAACTATATTCAGAGCACATAAGATTAGATATCTGCTGTAGATAATTCCCTTATCTAGAAACATTGTATTCAGTAACTGTGGAAACAGTCCAGGGTTGAAATATTTAAGGGGAGCTACAAGAATTGAGTTTCTATTCCAGGTTGGGAACCTGATATGAAACTTCTTAATTTGCAATTCACTCTTAAATTCACTTGAAAACACTCATATGGCTAGCGTAGG
>NC_089759.1:32974156-33016656 GCF_040412425.1 Macrobrachium rosenbergii
GAAAACTTAAAATAACCACGGTGTTGACATTGGGTGGTCCTTCCAGCAGTGAATACAAACTGGAAAAGCAGAGTAACTAAAGACTACTGTTATATTTTGTTGTCTTTATCTTGTTTAAAACTAATGATGATTAAAAAGTGATTTTTCTCATCTGTGCACTTAGAATTGTCACATATTTGCTAGTTTATAATAATATAATCGAGTGGATCTTTTATGTTTGTCCGACCCGGTTGGGGGCAGGGTAGGTAGGGGATCAGGAGGGCAGTGGGGACATGACACATTCATCCCTCTCCTGCAAACATGTTTGTCCGGCCCAGGTGGTGGCAGGGTAGGTAGGGGATGGGGGAGGGTATGGGAGACATGACACATCCACCCTTCTCCTACAAACTTGTTTGTCTGCCCCGGGCGGGGCCTGGGTAGGTAGGGGATCGGGAGGGTAGGGGATGGATGACGGGCAGCAGTGGGTACCAGCGCAGTGTAGCTCGCTCCATCAAGCTGGTACCAACATAAGCATTTCCCAACTTAGTTGCTCATTCTGATTAATCTTTGCCCCTACGCTCCCAGTCATTCTGTGTCTTACCAGAACTGACAAGGGGAATTCCCTTGTAAAATCTTTAATTATGTTCAAATTACTTCTTAGTTAGACATTGATATTATAATAATAACATTAAACTCCATCACAATCAATGTATTTTACGTACAGAGAAAAGTTTCTATAGGTTATGGGAGACATGACACATCCACCCTTCTGCAAACCAGTTTGTCCGCCCCGGGTGGGGGGCGGGGTAGGTAGGGGATCGGGAGGGTAGGGGAGACATGACTGGCAGCGCCGGGTTCCAGGGCATTATAGCGCGCTCCATCAATCTCGCTTGTAATGTCTTTCAATTCAACGTGCAATAACTTGTTTATGCTTGTCTTTTAATCTTAAGATTTGCACCTGGCTGTGGTGAGCGCAACTTCTCAAGCTGAAATCTTCCCAATGTACAGTGGCAAGGGACAAGCGACCAGAGATTCGTCATCTTAAAAGAAACGTTTGCCGTTTGCCTCGATGAGACAACATATTTTTTTTTACTTAATTTAGATGTCAATTACAAGTAATTTTCATAACATTTCTCAATAGTCAGACGTTCATAAATCAAGAAAGATAAATATTTAATGAATACCTGCTTCGGGGTAAATTTTAATATAACTGGAATTTCCGAATAAAATTAATATTAGCTGCATGGCATACAAGTTACCCACATTGTGTGAAACGGTTGTTTTTCCACTCAGGCCGCTGGAAAGAGAAGGACGCTTTCGTGCTAATGGCACGTCCAATTTCCCCGGAATTTCCCCAGAGAGCCACACCAAAAGAGATTAATATGAGGTTAACATCGGGTCAAATATCAGAGGCGTTTCAGTTTGTTGGTCTATTTCTGCACTTTTAAATGATTAGGGGAAAAAGCTGTGTAGATTTCTTAGAAAAAAAAAATGTAAAAGGTGGCATTCGGTATTGGTAACAGATTATGTGAGGGACCATGACATGTTAAAAGCCATGTGTGGATGAAGAGAAAAAAGGAATTTAAGAAATTTGGGCCTTGTGACTGACGAAAAGTGATTAGGTTGTGTGAAAGTTCCTGATCTGAACAAGGGAACTTTGAGGATGAGGGCTGTCGGAGGTCTGTGGTCTCAGCACGTTCTTATTAATTTTGTCTTTAATTCACATGAAATTTAGGCATTCCTCCCAGTAGTCAAAAGGGACTGGCTAAACGTTAACTTCCCCGATTAGATATTATAAGTTTAAACCTGAGAAATACTTATCAGCTAGTAACGAACGAATTATTTTCAACCATTCATAGAGATCAGGAGATTAATAGATAATGACATAAAGGATTAAGATTTCAAGAGATTTCCTACATCAAGAGGTCTTAATTTGTCCTTCAGGATCATTTTTCCAATGATTTTTATTAATATCTTGTCACTATTTTCGAAAATATTCTAGGAACAATATATATATATATATATATATATATATATATATATATATATATATATATATATATATATATATATATATATATATATATATATATATAATGCCTTACCTATTTTATACGTGACACAGTTAGACAATACCAGTGTATTTTTATCTCTGAAAAAAAAAACTTCTTATATAAAACCTCCGGAATTTTTTTTCCCCTGATACATAACACGTCCTCTGACCAGAAGGGATAACAATTTTCCGAGATATATTTTAGAGAATTGCCCGCGGAAATGGATGAAATGAAACAGGAAGACCGTGTTTTTTCATGGATTTTGGGAAACGAAATTTATAAATATAATATATATATTATACAGTATATATAGTATGTATGTGTGTGTATGATTTTTATTTGTGTCAATTCTTTTGTATAATATATATATATATATATATATATATATATATATATATATATATATATATATATATATATATATATATATATATGTATGTATGTATGTATGTATGTATGTGTGTGTGTGTGTGTGTGTGAGAGAGAGAGAGAGAGAGAGAGAGAGAGAGAGAGAGAGAGAGAGAGAGAGAGAGAGAGAGAGTGTGTGTATACCTTGAGCAAAAAAAAAAAAAAATTGCGAAACTTCCCAACCACCGGTCACTCAGCTGATTGCATTTCTTGTGGCCTTTCTGGGTAACATTATATCCTCCGCGTCTTACATTTAAAAGTTTTGGGTTTGATCCTGATGTCAATTAAGAATTTCCTTTCGCTTGCATTACTGCAATTTGTAAACATTAATAGAGTTTTACGAAAATAATAAAAGGAAATAGAATTTGGCCATGGATTTCATATAATTTCCATGCATGGTCTATTGTTATATATTCCATTAAATTGCATTAACAGAATACAAATTGAAGGAAACTATAAGCTAAGATGTAGGTGGTAGAAGGAAATATCGATATTTGTCTTACTGTGTGTTCATGATGACGGTCAAAATTTGAATTACATTTGGTGAAGCTCATTCAAGATTGACATCAAAATATTTTTATTCGAAACGGAATTCAATTGAGGGACGTAATGAAATTCCCCCTGATAGCCTGAAGTTTAATTCTTTTAATAAAGAACGTTGTCTGTTAAAAAAAATATTAAATTAGCTTTCGATATGATATGAAATACATATTTTTAACAACAAAGATGCTTTGATAGATCTATTTTAAAAAGTTTGAAAATAACGTTTGGGAGGGAGGCAAAAACTCTGTTGTGATCTAATTTCATTTCAGCCTAGTGATGCAATCTTGATGTATTGTTGAAAAATCCCAAACCAGATTTTTGCAAAGTCCAACCCCAATATTGGAGAGCAAAATAATGTTAGTTCCTGAACGAACCTTCACCTCTCTCTCTCTCTCTCTCTCTCTCTCTCTCTCTCTCTCTCTCTCTCTCTCTCTCTCTCTCTCTCTCTCTCTCTCTCTCTCTCTCAGTGAGAATGATGATGACTATGATTATATTCATAATATTATTTCTTTATCATGACAATGATAGATACACTTTTAGTTTTAAATTGATAAGCAATAGTTAGATTAAAGAATAATTAAAGATTATGTTTATTTGAATAGCACGCCACAGACTTGCATTTGCTTTATCTTTGTAAACAAAGCAAAAGTTGAGCTACTCATAACCATCTAAGTACTTTTTATAAGCAAGTTAAGACCTAAATTTTTTTTATTTATTATCTTGGAGAAGCTGAATTGATTTAATTTAAGGTTAGATTTTCTTAAGAGAATTAAGAAAACCTGTGATACTAAACTGCTGACCTATAATCCACATTCCAAAGACAGTTGATGACTGAGAGAGAGAGAGAGAGAGAGAGAGAGAGAGAGAGAGAGAGAGAGAGAGAGAGAGAGAGAGAGAGAGAGGTCATAAATAAATAGATTTATCAAAAAAGATGTCCGTATTTCGTGCAAATATAGCAATGTTTCACTCTTAAAAAAATGAAGCCTTTACAAGTTTTCATCATCAGGTAAAAATAGAACAGAAATTGAATTCCCGCTTTCATATGACTAATATTTGCGATCATTCCCCTGACAGTATCATTCATTATACGGGAAACCTATTTTCCGGGATTCGCAAACGCTTTACGGTGATGAGTAATAATACTTTGGTGTTTTTGGTAATGATCAATGTCGTAGATTTTTAGTTTTTCTTTTTGTTTTAAGAAAACTATTGAGATGACTATTTGCTTGTCCGTCCGCACTGTTGCTATCCGCCCTCAGATCTTAAAAACTACTGAGGCTAGAGGGCTGCAAATTGGTATGTTGATCATCCATCCTCCAGTCATCAAACATACCAAATTGCAGCCCTCTAGCCTCAGTAGTTTTTATTTTATTTAAGGTTAAAGTTAGCCATGATCGTGCGTCTGGCACCGCAACAACACAGGCCACCACCGGGCCGTGGCTGAAAGTTTCATGGGCCGCGGCTGAGAGTTTTGTGGGCCATGGCTGAGATTTTCATTCAGCATTATACGCTGCACAGAAAACTCGATTGCGCTTAAGAAACTTTGGCGCATTTTTTTTTTCTCAAATGCCAAAGGAACGAACACTCCAGTGTCCACATCGACCACGTGACCCACCAAAACAATTATAGGAGGGAAGGAAGGAAGAAAGAATGAGAGAAAGTAAAAAGAGGATGAAAGAAGGAAAGAAAGAGAAAAAAGAAGTTAAACTGCCTCTTGAAGTGAATGGTCATATGTGGGGAGAGACTTACAAGCAGTAGATGGACTCCTAAAGGAATGAAATCCCTTTCTTACTGCTAAATAGGAAAGTTGCTGGATTAATACCTATCAAATCGAGGCAATAATTCATGGTTCCCCATCTATGAGTTTTTACTCTGTTCGCAGGTGGCAGTTTTCATCCAGTACCCTCGCTGCTTTGCTTTACAGCTGAGAAGTCGTAATTACATGGAATCTCAAAAGTACCATCATCGTCTCGATATCTCTTTCTTATCTATCTTTGCTGCTTTTCACGTGTGGAAAATACGTGTTTACTGTCGTGCGTAACGAAAGCTTATGAATAGTCACCAATTCAGTGAAATCGGATATATAATGACAAAGATTTTCGTCAGCTCTTGATGTGTCTCAACTTTTTATTAACTGACTGCTTCTGCACATGATGGAAATACGTTTCAATTGTCATTGTGCGTAAAAGTTAATAATTAAGCCTCCTCTCAGCAAAGATAATAAATGATTCTTATTAGTAACCAATGCTTCCTCTGTTTCCCAAAAGAAGTCCACCGGCTCATCTGAATAAATGACGTACCAGCACTTTATCCCCACATTTATATCGGAATCTATGTTATTGCCATGAAAATTAGCATTGTAAAATACGGCTGGTGAAATCAAGAGGAAAGTACCAAGAAGTGTAGCCGTCATTCCAGATAAATGCAAACGACGCAGCTTTCCCTCGATACAAAAAACGGGAATTTAGATGTGCAACACTTTAAATTTTCCTTTCCTTCACTCGCTGTTGTGTTAGGCTGGATCTCAATCGCTCCCGAGAGGAGATATAAATTTCCTCCCGGAGGAGGGCTATTTCTCTTCCTTCGCTCTGGCTGCTCCCAAGATATAGGGAGTGTCAGGCCAACTGGATTAGCCCAGATTCCTTCTTCGGCTTTTTGGTTTATGGTCAGCATTCCTTCCCAAGATCATTCTTTTGTGCAGGGTCCTTGGCCTTTCTGTATATGTATATGTATATGTATATATATATATATATATATATATATATATATATATATATATATATGTATATACAGTATATGTATTCAGTTTTCAAAATCAATCTAGATGAACAGTTATGGAAAGTTATATTTACGGTATTTTATCATACCATATGAAATTGTAAATTTTGTAGAATAAATCATAAAAAATTCAAGTCGTGCATTTTTTATGATTAAGGTGTGCAATTATTTCCTAAATTCTTCAAAATTTTGTCCACATGTCGATTCAGACAAATCAAATAAAGGTTAACCAACAACATCCTTTCGTTTCGCAGATGTCTTTTAGAAACAGAATCTCAGGGTTAGTTTAGGCAGTTCAGATCTGTACGTGGAGTACTTAGAAGCTTCAAAAATAGTACCCTTAAACCGAAGGTTTAATGGTATTTTCTGTGCGGTTTCTATACACACGTACATTCGTAAATACAATACCATTAAACATTCGGTTGAAGGGTACTATTTTTGAAGCTTCTAAGTACTCCACGTACAGATCTGAACTCCATAAACTAATCCTGAGATTCTGTTTCTGAAAGACATCCGCGAAACGAAAGGATGTTAATGGTTAACCTTTATTTGATTTGTCTGAATCGACATGTGGACAAAATTGCGCACCTTAATCATAAAAAAATGCATAAGTTGATTTTTTTATTATTTATTCTACAAATTTTACAATATCATGTGGTATGATAAAATACCTTAAATATAACTTTCCATAACCTAGAGAATGTTGTCTCGCATGTAAATCTCTCTCTCTCTCTCTCTCTCTCTCTCTCTCTCTCTCTCTCTCTCTCTCTCTCTCTCTCTCTCTCTCTCTCTCTCGACTAGTAAACCAATCTGAGTTAATCGATTTTTGAACTGACACATTTTTTTATGTGAACCAAAGAACAACAGTTGGAATGACTAGATATCTTAGCCTCTTGTTAAACAAGCTGAGCATGCCCTTTTAAGGAAATAAATATACCAGGCTGAAAAATGACGAAATGACAGATATGTTTGAGAGAGTAAGAACGAAGACTCAAAACACTGATAGGCAAGATTTTATAACCAGCAAAATAATAAATCTACGCAAACAGCATCACAGCCCTGTTGATGTATCAACCAAAATGTATCTAATGTCTTTTCGAAGCTGAGGAGAGTTTGATATGTTTTGTTCAAACGCTATAGAATTTGTCAGCACAAATCACTTTATCATTGGCTGCTGCACTATTTAATTGCAACTTGGCCTAGAGGTAATTTCGAAACTACGTTGCAGATGAATTCTTTATCACCCTGGGATTTAACGAGATTTCATTTGAAACTCACAAATCCAATTATGTTTTCTCTTACAAGGTTCATAAATACTTTATACGAAAAGAAATGTAAAGTTTTTAAAAGATTTTAAGCTACAGTAAATGTGTCTCTGAAAATCGTAATAATAATTCTCTCTCTCTCTTTCTCTCACTCTCACTCTCTCTCTCTCTCTCTCTTTTACAAACCTAGATTCAAAATAAACAAGTACAGTAATATATATATATATATATATATATATATATATATATATATATATATATATATATATATATATATATATATATATATATATATATAGAGAGAGAGAGAGAGAGAGAGAGAGAGAGAGAGAGAGAGAGAGAGAGAGAGAGAGAGAGAGAGAGAAGAATGTGCATATAAAGTGAAATACAGATCTGATGATCATGAAATGTTGGGTAAAAAGGAATCGAATTGGTTATTATGTAGGCTATTCATTTGAGATGTGCTCTGAGAAATAGGTAGACACATTTTTTGTCAATATAGACTTTATATATGATTACGTGCTAATGATGATTTAGAAAAAAATCATCTCGCTTTTGATAAGTGTTAGTAATTAAAACAGTCATTAACTTCAGTCCTCTTTTCACTGAACAGATTATATTTGGGCGAATGAGAGAAAAAAAGATAAAAAAAAAAATTCTGATGAAATACAAATAAAATAGGCAAATGTTAAATATAATTCAAAACGGATCATGTGACAGTCTGAAATAACGTTTTGTGCCATAAACATCATATCGAAAAAGTAATTATTTCTTTTGTTTCCAAATTTTATTTTTTACCTCTCGACAAGTGATGGATGAGGTAAAATTCGGTCATTTTCAAATAAGCTGCCGCTGTTTATGACACCCTTGGGTAACATGTGTCCCGCATGATGAATGCGATGGAAGCTGAAGGAATTTTAACCAAAGAAAGATACGGAAACTTAAACAATAGTTTCGCTATTGTCTCTTTCCATGCTTATTGCACAGAGACGCATACACACACACACACACACACACACACACATATATATATATATATATATATATATATATATATATATATATATATATATATGTATATATATATATATATATATATATATATATATATATATATATATATATATATATATATATATATATATATATATATATATATATATATATGACTATTTATCACATCACCGTGATTCATATACAATCAGAAAGCTACAAACGTCCTTTAATATCCAATTCACTCTACTTCGGAAATAATATATTTTCATATATGTTACCGAAGGGAATTTTTAAGTTGATAATAAGTCCACCGTCCCGTGGGATCGAACCAGCGACGGACGAGGAATCAGGACTACAGTGACGCACTAACGAAATCGGCCGATTTCGTTAGTGCGTCACTGTAGTCCTGATTCCTCGTCCGTCGCTGGTTCGATCCCGATTTCGTTAGTGCGTCACTGTAGTCCTGATTCCTCGTCCGTCGCTGGTTCGATCCCACGGGACGGTGGACTTATTATCAACTTAAAAATTCCCCTTCGGTAACATATATGAAAATATATTATTTCCGAGGTAGAGTGAATTGGATATTAAAGGACGTTTGTAGCTTTCTGATTATATATATATATATATATATATATATATATATATATATATATATATATATATATATATATATATATATATATATAAGTGGATGTATGTACGATTATGTATGTGTGTGTGTGTATGTTACAACATAACTCTGAAATGCGTGGAGCAATTCCAACCAGGTTTGATATTCATATGCCTCACTATCTGGAAAAGAGAGAGATAGAGGGGTTACAAACATTAAAAACCTCGCTCACCGAAATGAGGACGTGAAACCTTTTTAAAAAATGAGATCTCTAATATCTCATGACTGCGAGGTGTCACATAATCATATATATTCCCCTCAGTTACTTTCTAGATTTGTATTATTTTTTAAAATTAAACTGTCTTGTTTAACAACAGCAGGTTTGGTTGAAACCAATTAAAACATAATCAAAAAGAGAAGTAGAATAAAATATGATGTTATTCAGCCGAAGAGAATTTGCTTTACGTACTTGATATCAAAACAACATTTCGAAAACAAATGAGTTTATCATCCGTTGGCAGGTTATCAAAATGCAATTCGCTGCCGTTCCCAGCAGAATTCGGGACCTCCGCCTCATATATAGAAGTTATATCTCTTTCGGCTTTCGTTTCTAATGTAAAATTAATGGCCTCTCTCTCTCTCTGCACGAGCATATCATATATAGTCGATTAAAACCTCATGAGACCACAAACGACAATTTCGGGTCTGTAGGGAGCGGCGTTATTCTACGGAATTATTCACGCACGGCACAGTGGTCCTTGATATTGGTCAGTCAACATTATATTTAAAAGGGACAGTGTAAGAAGGAGATTGAAAGTCGATAAGTTTTCGTTCTGCTGTTCTTCAGAGTTAGACTGAACAGAAAAGAACCAAAATCTTTAAAATCATTCGTAAGTTTTGTGTTGTTAAAAGTCCAAAAATGTTTTTCGACATTTGCGGTACATTTTCTAACAGGGTTCCTGGTATTTGATTTATTACAGCTGTTTTATCAGTTATATTACAAGGTAACGTATACTAAATGCTTTTAAAATGCATAAATATATATTGGGGTTCCTTGGCCCTTGTGACGTAAATAAGTATTTGCCTATGAATCTGCGATTAAATGGGGCCAGGTAGTTACTGAATATCGATCTAAATAACACGCCTACTTTTATGTCATGTGGAATGCTTATTCCACCTGTTGTTTAAACAGTGCTTGTTAACATATACAGACACACACAAACACACACACCATATATATATATATATATATATATATATATATATATATATATATATATATATATATATATATAATACATATACATATATGTTTATGTATGTGTGTGTTTACGGGTGTGTATATATGTATGTGTGTCTGTGCTCGAGCGTGCGTGCGTGCCTATCGGATGCAATAAGTACCAGAGAAATATGAAAATCTTCGTCGTAGACCTGTATACATAATACTGTATGTCTATGTGCGCATGAGTTCGTGTTGGTGTAATTGGGATTGAGTTATGTACACACATTGCTAGGTTGTGACAAGGCAAAGCGAAGGTTTTATATTTTAGAGTGAACGCTGCGTCATTATTTTTACAAAAAATAAGTAGTTGAAAACATTTGCAACAAATCCTGCTTATTGACGTACACGTGATTAAGTTAGATATGCGATGAAAAAAAAAAGCCAATTCAATCTCGACAAGAGCTATGGAGGGTTATATAACTTGTCAAAGTTCCGAAAAGAATTCGATAAAGAGTCACAAAAATTCCTCAGTCTCAACGGACAGCTGATGAAGGGTTTCACGGAAATAACTCGTTTGTGATTAATGAGATGCTCAAGTCAAGTGGGAAGATAAAATGCTGGCGAGCTTTTCAGCAGACGAAATAAAAAGCTGGGGATGAGAGAAAAGGTCTAGTGAGAGGCTACAAGATGCACGTGGAGTAGATTTATAAGAGAAATCCCAACAACCTTAGTCATTACAATACTCATCATCTTCTTTCTGTTAATAAGAGAGAAAGAGAGAGAGAGAGAGAGAGAGAGAGAGAGAGAGAGAGAGAGAGTACTCATATGTCATCAAGAAAAGGTAATTAGAAAGAGGGCATTACAGAAAATGGCACAGAGTAAGTTCCTTAAGCAAATGATCTAAGAATTAGGTATAATTATGCTTTATTTGGTCAAAGTTCAGATTTTGGTGGAGTTAAGTGGTACATACTGTAGATTTTGTGTTATTTTACCCATTTTTAATACTGCAGTTACTTTTCACAAATCAATAACCGTTCCTCAATATCTGTATTATGTTTTCGTGTATTAATTACTCTTTCCTTTCAAAAAAGCATGCATTCGTTATATCCTTGATCTAAGAGAAACTTTCAAAAAATAATCAGTAACCTCGTAAACTATTTTAGTGTTCGATACATTGATGAAGGGTGGAAAGTAAATAAGATATCAGTATATCTGAAGGAATAATTTTACGAACTTCGACATAAATGCTACTTAGGAATATATTTCAGGATTTGGAAATAGTTATCACTGTAATAAACCAATTATTAAGATATAATTAAAAAATTCTTAGATATATTTCATAATCTTGGGTTCAAACGAAAAAGGACTTTCAGAGACTGAAAATTCAGATTTTATGATTTCCCCGTAATGTTCGTGTTGCTCCTAACGTGTGAAACCTCGCTTATAGAAAATTATAGTAATACTTATACGTTAGAAATTAGATTAAAAACTGTTGGCTAATCATAATGCAACAATCTTTGTTGCAATATAATTTGTTCGTCTGTCTGTATATATTCATGCCTCTCTGTCACAACCTGTGTATACACGTTATTTAGTTGTCCAGCCCTAACTTGCAGTGAGGAAATAATCATATATATATATATATATATATATATATATATATATATATATATATATATATATATATATATATGTGTGTGTGTGTGTGTGTGTGTGTGTGTGTGTGTGTGTGTGTGTGTGTGTGCGCGCGCGTGAGCACGAGGGAATAGCTACAGTTACCTGTGTTTATAGGTCGATGGTGTATTAATTTTATTGCGGCTGTTGCAGACTACACAATAATACCACTTCTCTCACCCACACGATTAGAGGTCTGCGTTCGGTTTTATAAGAAGAAAAACAACTTTATTTTATAAGAGGAAAAACAACTTTAGTCTGTGTATTGAGGAGTCCATTGTGCTCCTCTTGACTCCAGTAGTGAACTATGAACCTGGAGATTTTAGTCGACTTCGATGGGTTCTTGTCAGGATGGCCTGCTATCTTTATATGAGTATGTCTTAATCATTTAACCTTAATCAAAACAAGTTAAAAATGCGCTGAAATTTCTTCGGCGCAGTCGAGTTTACTGTACAGCGTATAATGCGGTATGAAACTCTCAGCCACAGTCCATGAAACTCTCAGCCGCGGCCCATGAAACTTTCAGCAACGGACTGCTGGTGGCCTGTGTTGTTGGCACCTATAGGGGTGCCGGACGCACGATCATGGCTAACCTTAACCCTAAATAAAAGAAAAAGTACCGAGGCTAGAGGGCTGCAATTTAGTATGTTTGATGGTTGGAGGGTGGATAATCAACATAGTAATTTGCAGCTCTCTGGCCTCAGTAGTTTTTAAGATCTGAGGGCCGACAGACAAAGTGTGGACGGACAGACAAAGCCATCTCAATAGTTTCCTTTTGCAGAAAACTGAAACTGCATATTTCTCTCTCTCTCTCTCTCTCTCTCTCTCTCTCTCTCTCTCTCTCTCTCTCTCTCTCAGTTTTAGGATGATCATTATACGAATGACGAAGCCATTAGCCTTTCCTAAAGAGAAGGTAATGGATTCTTAAGAATGATGGTAATGGAAAAATCGCGAAACCTGCTATGATTATCCACTTGTCATGTAATGAAGTACCGTAATCAGAGCAAATGTTCGTCTCTCCCATTCCTCATTCGAGAGACTAGATAGAATAGCGACCTTCATACAAACAAATAATAAGGTAGGGATGGATATTGCGCGAATTTTTTTAAAAATTAACAACTCTTTTCTTTGAAGTTCTTCAATATAAAATTTACTAGATTTTCTTCATGTTCTGCAAGTACTTCTTACATAAAAATGTAGGTATTGTATACTCTTGAAGTTACAATTATGGTGGTGGGAGCGATCTGACAGATGTACATTTCATGTAAAATATGTAGTAGTTAATATGGAAGATTCCTGCACATTGAACAAATCGATCATAACTGACCAAATACTTTGAGAATCATTCAGATATCATTGTTATTTTTCTCTGCCGTTACACTTCCTTCTACTTCTTCTTACTTCTTTTCTTATTAGTGTTATTGAAATAAAATAAAAAAAATAAAAAAAATAAACATTTAGATATCCGTACCGGACGAATGAACCAGTACCTATCACCAAGGAATCCTTTAAAAAAAATTTCAGACCGTTCTTCATGTTTTCTGCCATCGTAAACTATCAAGACTTTTTCCCAGCGATTGCAAAATATTCCTTCGCGAACTACGTCCACACTTTATTTGAACTGAGAGATGAGAACACCTAACTTACGGGTGGAAGTTTGAATTAAGGCCGCGGCATCTGTCGTGAATTGCTTTCGAGAGGGAAATTGACTATTCATCAAGACTGGACAGTGTTATATACTTCAAAACTATTGTCGTAATTATGACCAAAATTAGGAAAAGTTCCGGAAGTTGGGGCATTTGTTTAACAGGAGAAAGACGATTGCTCGCTACTCATAATACTGTGGTTTTTATTACAGGACGAATCTTATCGGCTAAAAGTCGTGAATTGTGTCTCTACATGAATGAGCTAGTAAAAAAAATTAGTATTACTTGAATATACGAAGAAGTTTGTGTTTTTTTTAGATTTATCATTTATATATATATATATATATATATATATATATTATATATATATATGTGTGTGTGTGTGTATGTATGCATATATATATATATATATATATATATATATATATATATATATATATATATATATATATATATATATATATATATTTAGCTAAATAAATAGATATATAGATATTATCGCCAACGAAACCACATGACGCAAAGGGCCTTTGTGAAATTACACCATTCACGTTATTCTTGGGCGTTGTCTATTGTAAATCTCCACGGATCGCCATCCTTCCGTCATCCAAGTACGTCTGGGTCTCGCAACACGAGCCCAGATGACGCTATCACATTCTACCCTCCCAGAGATTGTAGGAAGTACATGCCAACGCCTTCACCATCATCCCTTTATCCTTTTCTTATTTTGCCTTAAAGTGTCACTTTTAATACTAACATACATCCTCTTAATATTCTTTAAAAATTTTAGCCTTGAATTACAGAACTGTTTCCGAACAATTTCATTGCGATGCCATAAGTCATAACAGCTTAATAACTAGACATATATATAATTTGACTTTTGTACATAAATCCCTCTATCAGATTTGCAAATAGTATCTGTTGTGGTTTATTTGCATTTGTTTAGTCTCTCACTGAATGCCGACTCAAGGGAACCTGGTCTGGATAACGTTATTTCTGAATATTTGAAAGATTCATTCTCATTCGTCATTTCTCCTCCTAGTGCCATTTCTTTCTTTGCGTTTACTCTGTCCTCATAACTCCTGTTTTCTGTTAGTTTTCTGTAGAGTTCCGTCTAGATATCCAGTATGACTTGTTAAGAATGCTTTGTAGGTCCTCTAATGTTTTGTTATATGCATATTGTAAGTATGTCAAGTTTCTATAATTGTTCCACTCTAAACCATCTCTACCATCTGTGACTACTTCCAAGAACGTATCAACACTTACTTTACCAATGCCTCATTCGTGGATAATTTCAAGGAGCTTTGCCTGTTACACGGGAATGGTATCGTGACGCGAGACCTTCCATAATACTGGCATGTGAACGCCGCGCCATCGAGTTTCTTCTCCTAATCAGGGAAAGCCAAATGTCTTAGCATAATTGTTTAACCTATCCAAGTCGTGTCTTTTCCAAAACTACTACTACTACTACTACTACTACTACTACTACTAATAATAATAATAATAATAATAATAATAATAATGGCACTAAAGATAAACTGCATTATAGTCGAATAGTAATTAGTTTGCTTAGTGACGACCCCGCCTCTCAAACAACTGGAGCATGAAGAATATCTCTCTCCTTTTCGACCAGCAAGATTTTAGTTATTTTTTTGCAGAATAAATTTAAAGCGGTTATCTTCCTAGATGTATTTTATCACCATAAAACATTTATATCTCGTATTTTAAGTTTGTAATTAAAAATAAATCTTTCAATGCCACTTACAACTGAAGAGTAATGAAGGTACATAGCTAAACCTTCCTCCATCCTTTGCATTGGCAGTGTTCCCCCCCCCCCAAAAAAAAAGAATAAAATTAAATTAAATATATGAGTTGTCTGCGTGACCACCAAAGATAAAAAATGGCATGAACTTTTTTAGCTACTCTTTGCTGTTATTCGTGACACACTGAAAACCTTTTATGTTTAAATCTAATGGCCCCATAAAGCCCTTTTTCTTTTTTCAGTGGCCAAGAAATACTTTTTAGTTGCTTTATATCTGTGCATAGGGCATATTTAACATTTTTCCCGATTCGGTTATCATTTATTTATATTTCATCAGTATTTTACCGAAATTCCCTTGGTTCTCCTATCATTTTTGCATAAGCGTGAGATAATTTATTTTTTGAAAGTTGCTTACTAACTTGACGACCTCTCTGGACTGATCGTTCTAAACTTTGTAAATTTGCATAAATAACGAATGTCAATGATAAAAATAATTCCTTGTCAAGGATGATCCAAATTTCTTTCCCGCAAAATCAAGCAAAGTAACTGTGAGATATGGAGTAGTCAACACATAAAAGCCATTACTGTGAAAAAATCCCCTTTGCGTAGGGCGTCACGTTCATGTACATGGGAAGAGTAAAAGTAAACGTGTTTCGTTTGTAGTCTCTATGGTATTGGAAAGTCGGTTCGCGGTCGCTATTGCTTCCTGGAAGAATGTATAGGCAGATGAGGATCATTTTTCGGGTAAACTTTCTAGGAAGTCCTCGATGTTGGGGAAGCGTGCTGTTATTGTTTGGTTCATTTTAGGAACCTGAACTAAACAGGAATATAATGTAAAACTGAGTGTAGTAACGAATGATATATAGAAATGAAGACCGTGTTCTTTTAGTTTTTATTTGGTTCTCAGAAGTGTAATTATATTCACTTAACATTTAATACACATGCAGAGAACAGTTTTTCTGATTTTTTTTTTTTAGTATTTTGAATTATCATTAAAACACTAAATTTCTGCAAACCTGCAGTTCTAAGATGATACAACTCGTCACTATAGAACTGAAACCTGATTTTTTTTTTTTTTTTTTTTTGCAGAATAAAGCCAACCACAATTGGTTCTTGATTTCTTTCTTCCCTTCGCTGATTAATTTAGCACACGCTACTACCATCCACTTAATATAATATTCTTATTTTGTCCAGAATTTTTAGAAGGAGCCGGACATTAGCACCCTTATTTTTCGGTACTTCAACCAGACACTTTGAAGGCTCATAAGATGGGTACGGAGGATTTATTGCTTTTGGGAAGAATAATCCAGCCCTGACGATCTCTGTTTCGTTGACTGTACGTGGAAGTTTTGCTTCCTTTCAGCGACGACATCACTCTTAACTCTTAATTCACATTTTCCCTTTCCTCCCTCGATCTCTATACCTGAATGATCGATACTTTTGATTACAACCAAGTGAGCAAATCCTCGAGTAATTTAAACGTGGGTTGCGAAACCCGTAGACTTTAACATTCTTGGTTCTTTTAGTACTCACTCCCCTACTATAGCCTTGTTTACACTATCAACGGGTATCTTGGGAATTAAAAGACTAAATCTACCTAGTAAACTCTTCACTTCATAACAATACAAAATTTTTCCTTTCATAGAATTACCTTCAGTTGCCGGCGACTCCTGGAGTAAGGTCATTTTGATATTAGAAGAAAAAAACATTATGTAAATAATTGAAACTTGAGAATGAGTAGAGGTATATGTATCTGGCTGAAACGTTCTTATAAAATAAAGTCAAAAGTTATCTTTGTATGGATAATTTTTTATTTGCTCCAAAAGGAAAAAATAATAATAATAATAATAATAATAATAATAATAATAATAATAATAATAAAACATATAGCAAGCGGGGGTGGGACGGTGGGTGTACAGTTGCCGGGTCGGTTATTCAGCTGCGTTTTGATCGGTCTCGGGTTGGTGACGAAGTCGGTCCCGGAGGCGTTGAGATCTTATGGGCCTAGTCGCTATTGGAATTTGGGAGTGGCTTAGCCGGGATTATAGGCCGTTCAGGTAATATACCTGCTGTGTCCGGCACTGGCTCTCTCTCTCTCTCTCTCTCTCTCTCTCTCTCTCTCTCTCTCTCTCTCTCTCTCTCTCGTCGGTGTATGGCGTCGGCTGGTTTCTTAAATTTTTCGTTTTGATGGTAGGGAGAAATTCGGTTTCCTTCACCGCGTTGATGTTTTTTTTTTTTTTTTTTTTTTTTTTTTCCAAAATACGTTGTGCCTCGAGAAGCCGTAGTCGTTGGCGCTCTTTACAAGTTCTTCCTTTTCGGGCCTTCTTTGATGTTTTTCCGCGTGATGATTGAAAATAGACCCTTTTTGGAGGTGACACGAGAGGCGCTTGGAGAGTTTGGTAGTGGTCATCCCGATATATGAGTGGTGGCATCTTTCCACCGGGCATGTAAATTCGTAGGTGACAGTACTTCTCTTTAAAGACGTTTCTGGGGGAGCTGGGTTGTTTTTAAGTAATAACTGGCTTGTTTTCGTATTTTCACAGTATAGGGGTGACCGGGACTAGTTGGCAGACCTTGCAAAATTCTTATCATCATTGAAAAAATAAACATTCCTCTTTATCATACGGCAGAAAAATTTTGATTTACTTTCAGCATCAGGTAACACTAAGCTTTAGGAAAAATAACTTTCTCCTGCCAACTTGCCCCGTATACGGAGTACATTGGCACACATTATGGGGTAAGTCGACACATTGATAATTAAAAGAAAATTACTACATTGCATTTAAATCAAATAACAAATAATCTCTGAATTTCCAAAATATAGATTATAAGGCATTTTTATTACTTCAGATCATCATCTGGGTTGCAATTATGGCAGGTGTAAAATAAGTCTTCGTCAGTACAGTCTTCATACTCCCACATGTTAACATACCCTGCATTGGATCCACACTTCTCTTGGCTTACTTTTAGAAAATAGTTCTATACATGCCAAACACAGGCTGTCTTCAACCGAGCTTTCTTCTGAATCAGCATGAGAAGTTTTTAAACTTTGGGATTGGTGTTTCTTTGAAAAGAGACTTCTGTTCTTCTTTGGTGTTTTTTTATTCAATTTCTTTTCAAGCCCCCTTTTTTTTTTTACTGGTGTGTCAGTTAGAATGGCAGAACGACTTTTCCTCCTATTCATTGAATTTTCCCTTTCTGGCACCTGCTTTAGGCAATGGTCTCAATTCTGCGAGTGAAGTCACTGTCTTCTCAGTTACTCAGTTACCCGAGAAGTAGGTGGTGTGGCTTCATTCCAATCTCCAAGGTGATCAACTTACCTTGGAATTCTCCATCAAGAAATTTGATACGCTTTTTTATTTAGCTTGTGTTTTTGTCTTGTTTGTTTGTCTTGGCAAAATCTTGTAACTCAATTTTCGACCATTTCCCTTCGTCCGTTGGACTTGAAATTTTTCATTGTTACTCAATCCCGGTGATAATACAAACTTACATGATCAGTAGGTCAGCAGTGACCTCTCCCAGCATCTCAGGATTTGTAGGAAACTCTACGGATTTTTTAAGCGTTCTTTGGCGCGGCGGGATATCAATTTCGTTAGCTACAATCATAAATCAGTTACAATTTCTGTCAAAACTAAAAAGTATAAAATGAAAAATATAAGAAAAAGTTTTTTAAACACGCTGTTATTGAAATGCACTAAAAAGTGAAAAATAACATTTTTGAGACACCAGGATTTTCTTACAATTAACCACGTCTACAAAAATGGAAGGAAATGGAACAAGAAGTAAAAAATATATTTCTTTTCTTGTAGCAGCATTTCCTTCCATGTTCTGCTCCCACGCTTTTATTTTTGTAGACATGATTAATTGTAAGAAAATCCTGGTGTGTCTCAAAAAATTTATTTTTCACTTTTTAGTGCATTTTAATGAAACCGTGTTTTAATTTTTTTATTTATTTTTTTTTTTAAACTCCGTTGTTGTCTGTCATATAACAAGACTGTATCACGCTGATGATTGGTCTGAAGTCCTTGTGTCTCTTTTTGGACATCTTCCTGTGGTCGATCTGTTACATATGCACCATAAAATCAAAATCTTGAAATAGTCTGTGTTCAAAGGTGAAATTCTGTCAGTCCTAAACCCATTGAAAACATTAGAATGAGTGACAGCAAGAGCTAAAGCCGTGGAAACTATACCAGGAATGTCATAGACTGTAGTAATTGATCCTGGATTATTAGTCATCTACGAATCACATGCTCTGTTAACACTAACATCCAGGGGATGCAACTTGTGAGAACAAATGGAGGAAATGATAGGACACTAATCTCATTATCCTTACAGAAATCCGGTAATAAAACGTAACTTATGTAAATAAGTAGACTTTTTATTATCAGATAACGTGGGGCAAGTCGGCACATGCTCCAGCTTACCCCAATTAATTTTTTTTTGGGCCAACTTGCCCCATCCCTACCATTTGGTTTAAATTAACAATGGGTATGCCAACTGGGATATCGCGAGATGC
This sequence comes from Macrobrachium rosenbergii, assembly GCF_040412425.1. Taxonomy (NCBI): domain Eukaryota; kingdom Metazoa; phylum Arthropoda; class Malacostraca; order Decapoda; family Palaemonidae; genus Macrobrachium; species Macrobrachium rosenbergii. The sequence continues at coordinate 32,993,610 of NC_089759.1, forward strand.
ATACTTAGAACCATTGATAAATGGCATCAACACGAGCCTCGCCCCGCCGCCCTTGAAGAGGTTACTCTCTTTTACAAGGAAGTGCTCCGCAGGAAACACAAAGAGGACGAGCACGCCCTTCGTAATATCACAGAAGGAAACGTCTCCCCTACGGACCCGGGGAAAAAAGGTTAAACTGGTCATTTATTACAAAAACAAAAAGACCAGTGGCGGTGCAGGATCCTCTGAAGAGAACCAACGTGGTCTACCAGTACAGATGCCCTGTCCGGGAATGCCTCGGCGCCTACATTGGTATGACTACGATGAGGTTTTCCAAGAGGATCTCCTGCCACACCCAGGAAGGCGCCACCCATAACATGCGAAGAACGCCCACAATATAAGAATAACACGAAAGGGTGTAATTCCTAACATCGGAATTATAGATAAGGCAGCAGGCCACCGCCGCCTTCGTCTCCTGGAGGCCCTACACATCGGAAAGGAGAGACTTAGTCTTAATACCACTCAAGAGACTTCCCTCCTCCCGGCGGTGGCGTGTAGGGCCCCGCCCGTGGGCACCCCTGAGCCGAACGAACGGACCAATCAGGTGATGCCCCCCATCTACTGGCAGTGACCATCCCAGTACTAACACCCCAGTCTCCAACGCCTGCACGCGAAGATCAGTGAGAGTATCTACCTCTGAGAGACAGTCTTGCTCAGGAACTTAATCCCCTGAGCCAGCCAATGAAAAATCAGCTTTCACAACACGAAGCACCTGGGACGCTATGAATGCCAGCTAACTACCCCATTCCAACCAGAACAAGCCTCTTCCTCCTCTCTCTCTCTCTCTCTCTCTCTCTCTCTCTCTCTCTCTCTCTCTCTCTCTCTCTCTCTCTCTCTCTCTCTCTCTCCACCACCTTCCTTGAGAATGAAGCGATGATACGTTTGGAAACGTTGAAATTCCACTACGCCCTTAGAAACACGACGAGGGATATTCCCAGCTTTAATTTGCGAGTATCGGAAACTCTACGGCAACCACACGCCAATTTTAACTTCATATGATTTTATAATATTAAAATTAACCTACAAAAAACCATTTCCTTGGCCAGTTAGTAGCCCTGATGAGAAGAAAATAATAAGAAGAATTGAAAAGACCATATATAATATAGATTCCACTGATGCTGCCATTCTCTTTAACAAGATTATTATTATTATTATTATTATTATTATTATTATTATTATTATTATTATTATTATTATTATTATTATTATTATTATTATTATTATCTGGAAAGAAACACGCTTAGGAAACATTCTTTAACACGAAATAAAAAAAAAGAAAACAAGAACAATAAAGTGTATAATTTTAATATGTGAAATTGCAGGGTCATATTGTAGGAAACATTATTTAGATGAAACGAGAAATATTTTATTTTCGTTGGGAAAATATGCGGAAATGGAATTAATTATTTGCTCTTTTCTCGCCAAAAAAAAGTCTCTAAATTCAAGATTTTTTTTTTAATGGGAAAGGAAAACGCTACATATGCCGTTTTCAATTTTCCTTTTGTTATTAAAAATTCCTGAGTGGTAAATAGGTCTTTGTCCATTTTAAAATAATTTGTATATTTTGTTCTTTTTTTTTTTGTTAAGAGACTTTACCATTTATAATTAAGCGCACACTACATTAGGCAAAATGCATCAAGCGCTAGATTACTTGTGTTAATAGAATTTGAAATAAAAGTACATTTCCAAAGAAATAAGAGATTTTCTTACAACGAATTATCCTTGATAATTTTCAGGGACGAAAAATTAAAATACAAATTTATGTTGTTCAATTCCGTAATAATTTAATGTGGAATGAAAGGACTCAGAGCAATGAGTACGTCGGAGAAAATGGAGAGGCAGCCTCACGGAGATGGTACACAAACTAAACTAGATGTTGAATTTCCAAAAGATGGCTGAATAGAGAGAGAGAGAGAGTGACTGGCATAGGTAGCGTTAAGCCATAATAATAACCCCGAGACCAAGGGAATGAGAGGGCCTAAAATGAGCTGTTACAAGCTGCAGTAATGGCAAGAGACCAGTGATATTGCAAGACATCTGGAGAGAGGCGATGTAGGTCGACAAAGTGTCTCAAGACCAAATAACAGGAGGACTAGTTTGAGTGTTTACAAGTCGCTGTATTTGTCCAATACCAACAAAGTGAAAGTCTGGCATGAGTAGTTATAAGTTACAACAGAGTCCGAGACCAACGGAATAAGAGGTCTGGTATGAATACCTACAAGTTTCAGCAGTGGTCCGAGACCATCAAAGTATTAAGACGACGTCTAGGGGGAGACATTGTAAGTCACTATGATGGCCCAATAACAAATTAACAAGATGCCTAGAGTGAGTACTTACAACTCGCAATAGTGGGCCGGTACCAACGAAATAAAAAGCCTGGCGTGAGTAGTTGCAAGTGTTATGAGACTAGTGGAATAAGAGGTCTGGCATCCAGAAATAGGTCCCAGTAGTGGTTTGAGACCAATGGAGTGAGATCCTTAAAGTCTAAATGCCAGTCGCAATAGTGGTCTGAGACTAACGATTTAAGAGGCCTAGCGTGAGTGACTACAAGTCACATTACTGGTCCGAGACCAAGAGAATGAGATGCCTTACATGAGTACGGTAAGTAGCAATGGAGAGAGACGCTATAGGTTACAATAGTGGCCTAAGGTCAGCAGAAGAAGATACCTAGCACGAGTAGTTACAAGTTGCAATGGTGGCCCTAAACCATTGGAGTAAGAGTAGCTATGAGTAAATATGAGTTGTAATAGTGGTCCAGCACCAATGGAATAAGAGATCTGGCAACTAGAGCTAAAAGTTGCATTAGTGGTAAGAGAGCAACGGAATAAGAGGCCTGGTTTGTGAATACAAGATGCAATAGAGGCCTGGGGAAAGGGAATTAGAAGCCTAGCGCGAATGGCTGTAAGTCACTGTAGTAGATCGAGATTGACGGAATACGAGGCCTAATGCGAATGGCTATAGCGTGGAACGTGAAATGTTTATGAATGATGGATTTACATAAAGATTAGTTTCATATTAACAAGTATTGTGATTTTTCAATTGGTATCTAACAGTTAAAGTTCTGTAACCTTTTCTCTCTTTCATCCCATCCCCTTTTCTCTCTCTCTCTCTCTCTCTCTCTCTCTCTCTCTCTCTCTCTCTCTCTCTCTCTCTCTCTCTCTCTCCAAACAGGGGTGTGTTAACTACCTCTTTTTTAAGAAGTCTCTCACCGAAATGGATCTCTCTCTCTCTCTCTCTCTCTCTCTCTCTCTCTCTCTCTCTCTCTCTCTCTCTGACACACACACACAGAATGATGCTTCCTTTGTTTGTTTAATTTACGTGTTCGAGCCAAAGGTCAACACGAATCCTGGCATCCTATTCAAAGGTACAAGTTTGCTCTCTGCAAGAGGACGCTTTCCTCAACAAAACGAATCGAGTGTAAAATCTACATTCCTCGCACAAGGCAACAAATGTTTCAAAGACATTGTACGCGGGATTACCATAATACAGTTCTCTTACTGGAACAAACTGAAATAGACAGCCTTTTGTCGTCTCAGGAATTCGTTCCCGCGTTTATCTTTTTAACTGTCAATAAATCAGTTATGTATAGTGTTGGGCTCGAATCTCTGTAACATGTGATGGAATCCGTGGGGATAGGTGTTTCTTTGATGATTTCCAATAGGAATATAGTACGAACATAAAAAGGGTAGCAAGGTTTGCCAATCGTTCTTTTCCATCTATTGGCAATATTTAGGGGTCTGTGAATATGGGACTAATTCACTTGGGGCAAAATAATACTAAAATACAATTTAGATCCAACATCAGTAAAGTCAAATGTAATATTGCTGGTCACCTTGCCAGCATTTTTCGCTTTTGATACAAATATCGATAGCTTCCAGGGCAGTTTGTAGAGCCTGATGGAATTTCAGTTGATGTTCCTTTGAAGCCCCTTTGCTATTTATGACCTTTCAGTTGCTATTTATGACCGTTTAGTAACTTCTTACGTTAACTGTCACTTATCTCTCTCCTGTCAGTAACTGTAAAATTTTTATGAATATATATATATATATATATATATATATATATATATATATATATATATATATATATATATATATATATATATATATATATATATATATATATATATATATCATAACTAAAGCAGTCTGGTACCACTTGTGGCTCAGTGTCCACGAAATATAGCGCTGCACCTCTTACCCTTTATTTCTTCTTCTGAATAACTCATGTATCAAAAATTGTTTGAGGCGTATGTGGAGACATTTGTGACATTTGAACTTTGACCGTCCAACCGACCTTCCTCAAAAAACTGGTTCCATCCTGACTCCATGAAACTGGTGAAATTCTGCCTCGCATGGAATTGTTGTCATAGAATTTTCTTTTGCAGCACTGACAGGGTTTCTAGGATTTTCGTCTTGATATTCAACACTCAAAGCTCAAATGCAGTGATGCACTTGTGATATATATATATATATATATATATATATATATATATATATATATATATATATATATATATATACATACAGGTTGTCTTCTTCCCAAGTAGATAATCTCTTTGGACACTTTTAGTGGCCTTATGCTACAGGCTATGTGAGAGTCAGTATATATATATATATATATATATATATATATATATATATATATATATATATATATATATTATAAATAAATATTTATATATATATGCATATACATGTATATGCGTACATATATACTGTGTGTATATATATATATATATATATATTATATATATATATATATATATATATATATATATATATATATATATATATATTATATTGATTCTCACATAACATGTAGCATAAGGCCACTAAACGTGGCCAGAGAGATTATCTACATGAAAAGTAGATAATCTGAATATCCCAATATAAATCTACTGATAGTATCACCCAGAAACTTATTTTTTGTTTTATAAATATTTGTACAGTTCATATTTCAATCGCTTCTCATTCGCGCAATGAATAGTTCAGCAGTTTGTTTTGCTTTATATGTTCAGTTAGGATTCAAGTTCACTCGCTGATCCATAACAGGGTTTAAATTCCCCCTAAAAGTGGAAGATCCGTTCTTTTTAAAGTTACAATGTACGCCTGAGTATCTTTGTCTGCAATCCAACTTCGATTGTCCTTGGATAGGCGCAATGTGCTTTGCAGCGAAAGATATTTCCCCTGAGGTATTTCACGCGAGCACATTTTTGCTGGATGCGTTTGTTATGTTGCCACTAAACTTTACCAGAATTACCCAACACTATTTTTTATTTTCTGCGCCTTTATAAACAAAAATTAGCCTGGTCAAACTACTGAAACTCAATTATAGAAGATCAAAGGGTTCATTTTTATGAAATAGTTCTAAGCATGTCTCATGTCATGTTACACATGATACTGCCAAAATTTGACGATGTTGGTGAATGTGCAACTCAAATATTTGGTTAAGAGACACACATATCAATAAACAGATTTAACTAATAACTGGGAATTATTAAAATTTATTCCCTTATGAAAATCTATTTTGCTTGTATAATTTCTTTTTTTTTTTTATTGGACGCTAAGGCTAGACGAGCTGCCTTTGAAATTTTGGTAAAAATCTTTAAAATAGCACAGGTCTAATGAAAGGCTTAGAGGCAGAATGTCATACAAAGCATATAATAAATCCCTCCGGCAAGGCAGTTAAATTTCAAAGGGATACTGTTACCAGTCCAGATAATACCATGTGCTATGGTTTAGCTGCAGCTGAAGTAAAAGTACTGAAAGCACTAAGTATTTATCTGATGGGTCGCGTGTTTTCCAGTTTCAGAATCACAAAGCAACAAATAATCAATAAATTCGTTTTTTATATATAGCGAATGAACAATCTGAAGCTTATTTAAAAATAAAAGATGCGTGGAATATGAAGTCACTGACAATTTAGTAAATGTTGCTTATCTAAAGAACAAAACTTTGGGAAAAATATCACCGCCGAGACTCTAAAGACAGGGAGATACATTGGCAAGGATTTAGAAGCAGCAAGTTAGATGTTGCTTTGAATATTCTCGGATCTGCACATGTACTAGGCAAGGATATGTTTCACGGGAAATTCAGAACAGACACAACGACGGACTCAAACTCATGTGGTCACAGAGTTTTAGAAGCGAATCTACGTAAGAAAGAAATAATTTTTTGAAGCATCTGCGCTTCACCGTAAACGACTGCATGCGATCTTTCAGTTTAGCAAACATCGTTAGAATAATGCTGTAGAATCTCTTCTTCTTATATATTTGGCGTGATGCTGCACTCGAAAAGTCGTTTACATTGCCTTACGGACGCTATGTTTATCCTACATATGTCTCATGTGATTGTGCTTTGGAATTATTATTCATAGTTCTGAAAATGCAGTAAGCGATCATTAGTGCATTAAAGGACGTCTTGTCTGGACATGTAGGCTATACTACCGTTTTTTAAAAGAAGCTTCATGGTATAGGAGCATCATCGTATTAACAGTCACCCAAAATAATCAAGGTCAAGAACCTTCCAACACTTTCAAAGCATCCCATGAAGAGCACTGGGTCACCCTGAAGCCCCCCCCCCCCGAGAAGGTAGCAGTGTAGTAATTGTCATACATAGGTTTCCAAGACTGCATAGGATGCAGGTATAAATCTATGCCCACGTACAAACACGGTTTCTAACGATCTATATATATATATATATATATATATATATATATATATATATATATATATATATATATATATATATATATATATATAATCATGAAGCTACAAATGTTGTTTAATATCCAATTCACGCTACCTCGGGAATATCCCCGATGGGGAATTATCACCGAAGGGTAATTTTTATCAGTGATAAATGGATCAGTACCGCCGGGTGCCGATCCCTCGACACAATACTTTCCAACAACCCAAGTCGACTTGGTATTTATCACTTATAAAAATTCCCCGTCGGTGATAATTCCCCATCGGGGATATTCCCGAGGTATCGTGAATTGGATATTAAACAACTTTTCTAGTTTCACGATTGTATATAAATCACGGTGTGATGAAAATTTCATATATTTATATATATATATATATATATATATATATATATATATATATATATATATATATATATATATATATATATACATATACATATATATATATATATATATATATATATATATATATATATATATATATATATCAAAATGCATTCTTCTTCTTCAGCACACGAATGAAAATCCGCATTTGTTTATTGCATTCCTGAACTCCAAGGATTTTCTGTTAATGGGATATGTGCTCCCATTTAGATCTTCCATAAAACTAATGGGCCGAAATCTGGCGAACGAGGGGTGAGGCAGAACGAGGGGAGGGAGTCAATCGGAAGAGCAAATATATGACTGAAAGGGGAAGGAGATCAATTTTGAAATTGTACGACTGACGCAATTTCAGAGATCTCCCGGTCGTAATATTCGCTCGAAAAGTAAGTCGAAAATTTATTGTAGATGAAACGTCTGATTGGAATTTGATTGCCTTCATGAACTCGAGATCTCCACAAATAAAGGTCAAAATTCCAGTGAGCTGAGAGGTATCAATTTTTTTTATTTTTATTTTTTTTTTTTTTAGAAGAACATTCGGGAAATCGGTCTCTCATTGGTAGGTGTATTATGTTTGCTATCGAAAAGATTAAGTTGTGGTTTTGCTAGGAAAAATGTGCTTTGTCGTTTTATATTATTCCTTTCTTACAACATTGTTAAACATGTTTCCTTGATGGGTATAGTTTTATGAATAAGTACTATTACATATAAATAATAATTACGACGTCGAATCTTGATAATAAGTTTTTTTGTAAAGAAGTTAGCAGCTGAGCATATCATCAATACATGCCATTACAATTTTGCCCATAAACATTCATATACGATAGCTATTCATATATTATGCTCAATGAGATTGAAGTAATTGAAAAATTATCCATCTGAAGTTTTGAGGTCTTATTCTTATTGCACTTCTAGATCTGTGAGTTGAATTAAATATAGACCTAGCGTTATTTCAGCTTTTAAAACGTTTGCGTTATATATATATATATATATATATATATATATATATATATATATATATATATATATATATATATATATATATATATATACATATATGTGTATATATATATGTACATATATGCGTATATATATATATGTGTGTGCATGTATGTATTTGTAAACAAAAATGCAGCGTACTCATCGAAAGATAACTAAATTTGAAATTATTTTACCGTGTTGCAATCTGTCTTGAAGAGAAGCTTACTGTTTTGAAGCCAGTGAACATGTATATTAAAATATAAATACGTATTTGAACGCTAAAGATAAGCAGTACTGATATCAGTTTTCTAGTAAGTTACGTTCTGTACATACGATTTGTGTAAAATTTTAAGATTTTAATAAAACGTTCCACTAGAAAAGAAAAATAGGAATCAAAGCTGAAGCCGTTTCTTCTTAAACTGAACCAACGAGCGCTTATTTCATTTTCTGCTTTTAAAGAATTACGGTCTAAAATAAAAAAAGCCAGAATATGCTTGAAAATGTTTTCAAGTAATCCCGTCTTAACGAATATCCTGAACAGGAATTCCCTTGTAGGTTAAGAAATCCGTGTTCGTCTTGAGTCACTTTTTAAATGTTCTTTCATAAGCCTTTGATCTTGGCGACTCAAAGGCGTCCTAATATTGAATTCCCTCACGGAAAGTATTGCGCAGTCATATTTCGCGACCTTTATTTTTAAGATTTTACGTGAGTGGAAAAGCTTGTGGAGAAAGTTAATGGGAAAGAATAGCGGAACCTTGTAATGAATGTCTCTAACTGTTAAAATACAAGAAATGTTTTGTCGGGAACCGAACGTAAAATTCTTTACGAGAGATTTACTTTGTAGAACGAAACAAAATATGTGAAATGCGTATAAAAGGGTACAGTGTATTAGCTTTTGTGATAACAGACAAGGTGTAAGGTATTTTTTATAGAAGTCCGTGCGGAAGTAAAGCGTTACTTTCGATGACAAGCTCTTTTTTCAGTACATACTCTAAGCAAAACATACTTTTGCTTTATATGAAAATATGAATGTATATATATATATATATATATATATATATATATATATATATATATATATATATATATATATATATATATATATATATATATATATATATATATATATATATATATATATATATATATATATATATATATATATATATATATATATATATATATAATATATATATTTATATGTGTGTGTGTGTGTGTGTGTGTGTGTGTGTGTATAATTGGAGGGGAATCACTTTGTCACCTGTAGCCCTGAAAATTTTCTGTAATGTTGATTAGGTTGGAGCCAGTGTTTGATGCTATTCTGAGGGATGAACAGGCCGGTTTTAGATAGGGACGGGGTTGCAGTGATCAGATCTTCATAGTCAGGCATTTAATGCAGCAAGCGAATGAAATGAAAACTCCGTTGAGTCTTTGTTTTGCTGATTTTGAAAAGGCCTTTGATAGTATTGCGAGACGGACTATGGGAAAACTCATGAGTCATTATGGAATACCGGAAAAGCTTGTGACGGTTATCATGAACATGCATGAGGGCACATCTTGTAAAGTGATGGTTGATGGGCGTTTGAGTGATCCATTTGAAGTCAAGTTTGGTGTGATTCATGGTGGCATTCTGTCTCCACTGTTGTTTGTATTGGACGTGGTTCAGGACAGTGAGGCGGGAAGCAGGAGATGAGTGTTGGGGAGATCTTGAGGAGTTAGCCCAGGACAGAATGTGTTGGAGTGAGTTCATCGAGGCCCTATGCATCCCCGTGGTTGCCACAGGAAATGATTGATTGATTGATTCATTGACTGATATACATGACTATGAAATATTTTCTGTTCAAACAGAATTCCATCTAATAGAAGGAGCCCATATGGCTCCTATTATATATATGTGTGTGTCTGTGCTATCGAATTGATTTGATCAAATATTAGATGTAAGACCAAATTTAGACTCATCGCTGTTAGTGAAAGTTCACATCGCATATAATTCTAGAATTGATAACAGTGCCCAAATAATTTGTAGAATTAACCTAATAGCATCGACATTAAAGACAGAAAATAGCAGGCCATCAGTTACCTATTTTTTTTAATAATGTCGTTAGTAACTCGAAATTACGTTAGAAAGGACAATACAAATTCGACCATTTGCATATTAGTAGATCTGAATGTTGCAGAAGGACATCCCTTCATGTGCGAAATATGATTACAGTTTCACTGTTGCTTTAAAGATTGCTCTGCCTGTGAGATTTCATTACTGGTTCCCCTCGTGTGTGTGTATATATATATATATATATATATATATATATATATATATATATATATATATATATATATATATATATATATATATATATATATATATATATATATATATATATACACACACATACATATGTAGATATTTTATATATATAAGTATGTACACACACACACACACACACACACACACACATATATATATATATATATATATATATATATATATATATATATATATATATATATATATATATATATATATATATATATATATATATAAGCCAACAACTTTTATAAAAAAAAGTCTGCAAATACTCTTCTTTGAATGCAAATGAAAATAAATTATTATTTGAAATCCACCACTGGATATATATATATGTATGTATATATATATCATTTCTCGCCTGTTTTCAATAATATTTCAATGAACATCAAAGGACTCTGTTTAACCTTTGTTTTTCAGAAACGCTAATAATTGTATTATTGGTTTTGAACTATGAAGTAATAATTAATACTCTGCATATATTATATTCTAATTTATCATATCTCATCATTTAAACTTTATTTGAACAGTTCAAGTAATAAGCATTTCACGTAGGAACTGGAGTAGCTAAAGTAAATTACAATGAAATGAAAAGAATTTAATTATCCCGTGCACATTGTTTGGCTCGAATGCAGTTCTTTCATTAATTCTCTCAAGTACTGTATTATACAGCGATATTCTCCCTATTTTTGCATAAAGTGTAAATTGGATATGTAATCGGTGTTAATGAGCATACACACTATTGCATGGGGTTTTCGTGGTATCTCAGGAGAGAGAGAGAGAGAGAGAGAGAGAGAGAGAGAGAGAGAGAGAGAGAGAGAGAGAGAGAGAGAGAGAGAGGTCTGTAAACGGTTCTGATAGAAAACTTGAAACTGATATGCTCAGTATGCACGCCATTATGGTAAAGAAACAGTGTGGGGATAAATGCCGTCTAATTCTGGGCAAAATGGGAACATCATCTCATATTTAGGTTCCTGTAGCCGATAACTATAAGGTAAAAATTACTGATAAAATTTAAATAGTATAACATTCTGAGGGATCGAAAAGATTATGAGTCATGGAGGGTTGGAGCTGAACTGTGGTCGGTAATTTTAACCGTATGAGGAATCTTCACCTCGATTTAGGCTTTATGCGCGAAATCTCTCTACATCTTTTAATTCCTAGTAAGAGTTTCTGGATTTTTCCTAGGTAGTGACCCCCAAGGGTTTTCGGGGGGTCGTTATCTAGGGCTAATATTCCTTGGGGGTCATTATCTTTAAACACGCCGCAAAGGTGGATACACACCGGGTTAAAACCCTTGGGGGTCACTCTCTGGGAAAGATCCGAGTTCCTTTCAAAGATTGAAATTCTTGGCCGTCAACCATGATGTAATTTTCTTTCGTATTCCTAACAAAACGTAATTACTACCCTATGCCGCCTCACGTGTGATGATAAACGAAAGCGCAAGATAGGCCTCCATTTCAATTCTTGACAATTGAGGATGAAGGGTTTCTCATGTATGGTATTTAAAACTTAACTTGACGAAATGTAACTGTGTCTTAAATATCTAATTTTGCTCGTAGGTATGTGTCTAAGGTTATTTATGCATCGTTCTTAAAATCGGTATTTCATTAATTAATTATTATTAAGGGAGATACGTATACCCGTTGAATTTACCAAAAATATATTAATTGTGACCAGAAGATACCATTCGATAAATTTGGAGTAGGCACAGAAACAAAAAGAATATTTATGTATAACAAAATTACTATAAAAAATAGTTAATATATCGAAAAAAATTTAATATAATACAAGTACTTCGTTAGTGCCATGAAACTTCCTTTTCCTTTTTCCTAACTTTCAGATTTACCTTTCCTCTTATATCAACAGCGTCCAATTAGCCTCTGAATTAACAACAGTCTCATGGCAGGCTGAAAGAGAGCCTTGTGAAAGACAATAACCAACTTGAGAATAGAACGAATTTCTGATGAAAATCTTAATGAGATGCTAAGGCCTTCTTTTTAGTCTCGGTATTTTTTCACCCCCATCACTCAGAGTTTTCCAGAATAATTCACTCAGAGTTTTCCAGAATAATTCACTCAGAGTTTTCCAGAATAATGTTTCATTTCTCCCCATTCATCTAATTACGCCTTGCCTCCCTTCCTTCTTTCCATTATGCATCTCGTTATAGTTTTTGTCATTCATAAGCTTTTTTTTTTTCTTTTGCTTTCATTTATCCTTATTTTTCCTTTTATTCCATCTGATAATGTTACGATATTTTCTCTTCTATTCTTCCTTGCACATATTCCTTTTGTATCTTGAAAGTTAATTATTATATATATTTTCATTTTCATATTTGATTATTAGTTTATTTTTATTCTTGTAAACTGATTTGATTCTCATCTCATTAACTCTGTTTTACTTCATTCCCTTTGTGGTCTAACTATCTTTTTTTGTTTGCTTCTGCATGATAGGAAAGAGTAAGATTTTTATTGTAAAGAAAGATATTCAGGCTAACTTGTTTTGTATCGGCTCCCACTCCCGCTAAGAAGGCGAGGAGAGAGAGAGAGAGAGAGAGAGAGAGAGAGAGAGAGAGAGAGAGAGAGAGAGAGAGAGAGATCATGCAATTTACTTTTCGAAAAATATCAGCTTCTTGTAGCGTAGCTTACCCAAATCCCCAAAACCTTGTTGCTTCATTCAGGCAATTTTAGCTAAGTTTTGAGCTTGTAACTTCTTCAAACCTGTAAACTTCTGGCGTATGCCTCATGCACCACATAACATGATTTCTCTCTCTCTCTCTCTCTCTCTCTCTCTCTCTCTCTCTCTCTCTCTCTCTCTCTCTCTCTCTCTCTCTCTCTCTCAGTCCCACGCTACATGAAACCATAGGACTTTTATTTCCAGCTTCTGTAACTTTATCATTATTATTAATAAAGTAGTAGTAGTAGTAGTTAATTGCCTCAATAATTACTTACCAAAATTTCCCATTGTATGTCGGTGATGGACTATAAATTATGAGGAGATTAATAACACACTATGATTTGTTTCATGCTTATTAGAAACTTCGATCATTAAACACTAGCTAGAGGAACATTGTTAATAACCCGGTTGACGCGATTAACGAAGTTGGTGTCGATAACTTAAAGTCGTCTTTAATTAAGCTTTGAATTTTCCTTTGGCCTCTGGTGTGATTCTAAAAAACAGACAGGGTGAAGAAAATCTGAATGTTTGGTAGTTACCACCACCACCTCCCAGGCATCGTCTTCTTCACAAATTCCATATAAAATTGACAAAGATAAATAAAGGTAAATGAATTCCCTGGAACAACAAACATCAATTGACAAGCTTGGAATCCTGGAAATGACATAATTAGTTTCAAAATTCCAAAAGTCTTCCATTTACTAAAAGACTGGAAAATTCTAGGCCATTGACCTCAGATTCTTTTCACCAATGATATCAGGAGAAATCCAAGAGGATTTTACGGAAGCAATAACGGCTCAATGCAATTTCCACCTCACTTTCCTCTGCGCTTTGCAGTAAGGGATATTGCATGAGATCTACTTTACCAATGCAGAGTCCTTCATGCCTCATAATTTGAAGACGCTATTTGATGATCATTTCTCATGTTTCACAGGCGTTTCATTTTCAATAATGAAAAGCTGTTAATCTAGAAGTTATGTGGTTATTATAGTAATTATATATAATATATATATATATATATATATATATATATATATATATATATATATATATATATATATGTTTATTTATTTATCTCGAAAATGAGTTGAAAGAACATGAAAGCGCTTGGTACTCCTTTTTATTTTTCCTGTGGCCTTTGCTAAATACATAATATAATATATATATATATATTATATATATATATTATATATATATATATATATATATATATATATATATATATATATATATATGTATATATATATATATATATATATATATATATATATATATATATATATACATATACATGTATAGATATAGATATAAAAGTGAATGTTTTACATTTGTTTGTCCACTATAGAAATCCGAACCGCTTGACAGACCCAGACAAAATTTTGTACATGGCCTCTATGTCACCCCAGAAAGGTTTATTACTCAGAATCAAACCCCTACCCCATGACAGACATACAAACACAGACAAAAGAAGTAAAAATTTCGTTTTTACGTCACCCTTCCCTTCAGTTTATCGGGTTTATTCTCTTTTTTTTTTTTACCTGACGCTTCACCTTTTCTTCTGACGCTGCCAGAAATATGATTAACCTACTACATAATTCCCCTATAACATCAATTTTTGATCAGAATTTATGTGAATTTTCGGCACTTGAAGGGTAAATGTATTAGATGCGAACATTGGTTAAATTAAGAAAGGGCAACTGCTGCACTTCGAGTGACTTGAAGTGCTCATAGCTTGCACAACACATCAATTCATACCTTTTGCTGATGTAATCATACACAGTAAAGGATAGTATTCCCATCATCTAGGGAAATAAAATTATTGTCTATGGTTATATATTAGTATGATATATATTCATTTCTATCTTTTATCAATGCGTATTTATTCAAAACAGTAAATGACCTATTGCCTAACGTTCCTCCGAGAAGGAAAAATTTTGTTTTGCTTCATGATTATGTTATTGTATGAATTGACCAAGTGTATAGATGCCGTACGTGTAACCTTATACGCAATTGTACGTTAAGGAATTTGATGTCATTGTAAAGATTATGGATTGTAATTTATTATGTTATGATAAAAACGTCCCTAAAACCAATATAAAAAATAGAAATCACAAGTTGAAGTTAGCCATATAGGAAAGTGTTTTGCCACTTTTCTTCTTAATATGATGAGGGGTGGGAGGCTAACTCTTGCAGAAATTCACTTAGTAATAGGAAAGAAGTAAAAAGGCGTAACAGAGTATAGACTAAAAATTTCCCTTTAAAAAAAAGGCATTTATACTCATATAATATTAATGAATGAGTTTAAATTAGAACTGAGGGGTTGGTGTTGTTTTAGATTTTTATTGTATGATTTGGACTTATAACGGCCTACAATTAGCATTGAAATGTCTAACAGTGAAATGAATAATGCCTATACATAATTTATTCGTATTCTGCTCAGAGTGTCTGAGATGCTTCGCAGATGAAATACAGTGGTAAACTGTCACGAAATTGGCGCTAACTTGTCCACACGTGCAATTACCTGTCAGTCAGTCAGGATATATGTAGGTAATACCATCAGTTCATCCATTCTGGTGAGTGGACTGTCTCCACCCACAAACTGTTGTTTATACGCAAGTTATAACGGCAGTTTCGATGAACTGGCAGAAGAAATGACAGGTAAACTCGATCGTGAATACACTGCCTCAGGTTGCTGAATTCTATGATAATGAACAAGTGCGTTGAGAGAGTGAGAAAGAGAGTGAGAGGAGAAGGAAGGAAGAAGAGGGGGTGTTAGGGAGGAGAAAGCAGGAGAGAGAGATAGATAGTTTATATTGAATGTCATTCAGAGTTTTTCCAGGCAGTGCCGGGTTGGTCAGCTAGTGTGTGTGTGTGTGTGTGTGTGTGTATGTATATATATATATATATATATATATATATATATATATATATATATATATATATATATATATATATATATATAATTTATATATGAAAAATAGAGTGAGAAGGAGAATTTCAACAAAAGTCCCAACAATTCAAATGTCTAACTAGTCCTAAATGGAAAATATGACCAAAGCTCGATATGAGAAATGTATAATTCAACATGAATTATGCAACTGAGTTTATGAATAAATTACGTGAATAAAAGCATTTGTAATATATGGGCTAGGTTAATTGATATATGTTGCGAGAGAAATTTCTGCTTTTCAGTAGTTATATGATATCAAAGTAATTTATTCCTTTTGTATAATCATATCTCAAAATCAAATAAAAAAATATGCAAAAACCATTATGATAAAATATTTCTATTGCAAACAGGAATGCTTAATATTATTCATCTAATTAGTAATGAACATAATTTGTGCGTTCACTCTAAGATAACACTGTTTCATTTGGAATTCATCACTTTAATGAATACCAATAATGATAGGACGTGTATAATGAAATACATCATTTGAATTAAAATAATTTACTGGTGTAGAGAAAAAATACAAGATTTTACCTACGAGGGAATTATAGAAATCTTATTAGAGAAAGAGACATCTTATTTCTCAGGGTCAAGGTTTTGCCAGATAGACGTGATAAAACTGAAATTACAGTGATTTTTTATGAGAAAAATGGGTTGATAAAAATTTTGTCAAAATGTTTCCGACAGTTAGGAAACTTGATTGTGATAAGAATATCCCTTTAACCCTAAAGTTAGGGCTTCTAAAAGAAAAGAAAAATACAAATCTTCAGTAACATCTTATAAGAGATCAGCTTCGATTATCTGAGACATATTTTACTTTTCATAATTTCGCTATTTTTTTTAAAGAGCAGATTTAAATCAGTGTCTGATTTTCTTTTCTGCTCAGCTCAGATGTGAACGACATTAGCAACGTCACTTTCGGGTGTCCTTTTCTCATAAAAAATGAGAAGCTGAAATTTACACGGATACCTGATCCGTCACTGTGATGGAGATATCACAAAACTTTGACAATACATACGACTTTAATTGGAAAAGTAAGTGGGTTTTTTATATATATCTTGGGAGAAATCTGCTTCTGAATTTATCAATTGTTTGCCATATTTTTTTTTTTTTTTACTTTTTATCATAGCAAATAGTTTTGTCATAATTTTTGGGTCAAATAATCAATGGGATATCAGGCACTTGCCAAATTTCTTGAAGAAAAATAGTAGGATAATTTATTACAATATAAACAGCAATAATAAAAATTGGCTCATCTTTCCTAGGTTTGACGATAAAAGTTAATAAAGAAAATAATACAAACCATTTCAATAAGATTTCCATATATAACTGCATGTGACGCTGTAAAATTGTATGAAATAGTTTTTCCACTTCGCAGTTCGTGACTTAAATTTACGAATTATGTTGTTATCAGCACCAAATCTATTTGATGCTGGCGCAGACATAGAATAATTAGAGCCAGCAAAGAGATTTTTTATGAAAGAAGAAAACACTGGCCATGTAAGTAAGAATTTTCATAAACATCGGACAACAGTCATTGACATTTTTCGAATTTTATCGAATAACTCTTCTGTAAGGGCCGCTTAGTTTAAAAGAAAATCGTCTGAGAGAGAGAGAGAGAGAGAGAGAGAGAGAGAGAGAGAGAGAGAGAGAGAGAGAGAGATTATGTACTGCAGTAGATGTTACATGAGCAATTTCAATGTAAATGTGAGAAGTTAATATTTTTTACTGGATTTTCCTTCCTGCATCTCATCAAATAAGGGAGAGAAAGAAAGAATATAGTATGACAACTAGATTAATTTCCGGTTTCATACTATTAAATTCTGTAAAACCTTAAACAACGCCATTTTGTGCCGGCTTTGTCTGTCATTCCGCACTTTTTTTTTCTGCACTTTTTCTGTCCGCCCTCAGATCTTAAAAACTACTGAGGCTAGAGAGCTGCAAATTGGTATGGTGATCCTCCACCCCTCAATCATCAAACATACCAAATTGCAGCCCTCTAGCCCCAGTAGTTTTTATTTTATTTGATCTATTTTCTGTGGCCTTCATTATATGTTGTAGCCGCTGTACAGGAAACTCGATTGCGCCGAAGGAACTTCGTCGCATTTTATACTTGTTATTTTTCAGTCACGCTTTCCACATTTTCTTTTTACGAATAGAGAATAATCATTCAAACAGGAAAGTTTCCCTGTACACTTGAGTAGATACTAGAGTAATCTCATTTTTTTGTTGAAATAAAAAAAAAATCAAGCGTCCAAACGCAGTAGACAAATTTAGATTTTAGAAAGATGAACCACTTTGAGATCATTTTCGGGTCTTGCGGACCCTCAACGCGGTGCATTGGTGACTATGCTTATTCCATTCATCGTCTGGTAAATTAAAATACGGAGAGGCCCTATTCCAGACTCCAGAGGATGGGTGAATAACAGGCTTTTCTTATTTCAGCGTAATGGATAAACGCGGAATAGGTAGGCACCATAGATTTTCTGCTAAAATACCAAAATAAAACGCGTTCCTCGAGAAATAAACGAAACATTGTATCGTATATTTACACTACTATACTGTATCGATAGATATAAAAGTATTACATTAAATTAATTCCTCAGTCATATTTTTCATAAGCCTTTCCGTCTGGTTACATGCAAGTAGTGACTCCGAGACGCCCAATATTATACATAAATTTCACGTTTTCTTTGGTCCAACCACAAACTCATAAAGAACGGGACGTGAGCTGCACCCCGCGTAATTCCGGCAGATATAACCTTCACAAATCAGATATTTATATCTTTTCGATATTGGAAGAAGAATCTGGTCGTTTCGCTGCCTGAGAATCGGAGGATGAGGTTGAAGGATATATCGGTGGCCAAATATGCTGACATCTTGATTTCCGAAAGCCACAGAGAAAGCCTTTTTCGTGGTTATCAATGGGTAACTATATCCACGTGTTATTATTATTACGAGCTTGATGACGCGTATTACGCTGTGCTGGAACCCGGCGGGGACTGCTATGTCTCATCTACCTCCTGATCCCCTACATACCCCGCCCCCACCCTGGGCGGACAAACAGGCTTGCAGGAGGAGGATGGATCTGTCATGTCTCTCCTACCCTCCCGATCCCCCTAGCTACCCATCCCCCACCCAGGGCGGACAAACAAGACAAATCCACTCGGAGTTTATTATGATTATTATTATTATGATTATTATTATTATTATTATTATTATTATTATTATTATTATTAATTCAGATCAACAAACATACGTTATGTGCATAGGAATGATGCAACATATATTTTAAAAAATATTATAGTATATATATATATATGTTGCGGGGAATATGTGAAATCAGGGATTTCACGAAGTCTCTAGGTAATTTGTGAAATGACCAATTCGCTTGAGTACTAAACACGGAGAGACAGTGATTCATCTACATTGGTTCGCTGTGTTTAGTACTAGCCCCTTGGGGGTCAAATGTGTTTTTCCGTGTTTAGTACTAGCCGCCGGGTGATCAAATGCACCTAGGGACATTTGATCCCCCAGAGGCTAGTATTAATCACAGCAAAGTATATTTCACCCTCCAGTGGCTAGTACTAAACACGGCGAAGCTGTAGATAAATCACTGTTTCGCTGTGTTTAGTACTAACCCTTGAGGATCGAACGTTCCTAAGCGACTTGCTCATTTCACAAATTCCCTGGTGATATCTGAAATCCCCGGATTTCACATATTTACTGTAACATATATACGTGTTTATGTATAGTTTACGATGAAGCCCAATATCTAAGAGTCAATAGAACTTTCTATAATTGTTTATTTATACAAACAATTATCGAAAGAAGGAGTTCTTACGAATCACACATCTTATGTCTTTAGCCATATTGTGACCCTTTGCCTCTCTCAGTCCTGTGTTTGTTGTTAGATTTATTGGAATTTCTTTATTCGCATTTCAGAGGTAGTGGGCAACCTACACTAAGGTCGCATGAAATGTTTAAATTAATTGGGATTATAAAATTCAAGGTAACACACACGTACCAGAATATAATATATATATATATATATATATATATATATATATATATATATATATATATATATATATATATATATATATATATATATATATATATATATATATATATGATTATAATCACTTTAGTACGTGATTCATGTATCACACATTACCGCACGTGAAAAATAAGAGACGGGGTGTAGGTCCTGACCGGTTTCGACTATATTTTCAAGCCACATAGAGAGAGAGGGAGGGAGACATCCATACAAAAAACTTTATTAGGGCAAGTACTTTTGTCTAGATGACATAAAAGACTGATCTGTAATATTAGGGCTAGTACTTTTGTCTAGATGACATAAAAGACTAATCTGTAATATTAGGGCTAGTACTTTTGTCTAGATGACATAAAAGACTGATCTGTAATATTAGGGCTAGTACTTTTGTCTAGATGACATAAAAGACTGATTACAGATCAGTTCAGCTTAGTTATGGATCCCTTTTTGGTGACCAAAGATGAGTCGTCGGAAGACAAAAATATAATACGGGGTCAGTAAAAAAAAAAAAAAAAAAAAAAAAAAAAACCGGGGCTCTGACTAAATTTTCACGTATTCTCAGAACAAATGGCTAAATCCATGTTCAACCTTTGAGAACAATTTCATTTCCCTTTGTTCCCAGGACGCGACGTGTAAAAATCATTGAATGAAGCAAAACATTTGGCTAATTTCTGAAGGTGTTTAAGCCTCACTGGATGTGGGAATTTAAGTGCGTGTGTGTGTGTGTTTAGGAGACAGTGAGGCAGAGAAAGGGAGAATGTAAGAGACTCGAAAGACAAACAGACAGACAGGCCGATACTTTGAGCAGAAATCCTATATAGAAGCGACAAGTTTGTGTTGCTAGTGAGCCCTTCAGTATGATGCGTTCACGCAGATGATAAACGACAGTATTCATTAAAAGTCTAAATCCCCATTAACAGCTAACCTTCAACATAAAGCCATCACTTCCTTAGATAAGAGACTGTCAGTATCTCGCAAGAGCAGGAAATGAAAATCGAGAGGCGAAGTTAGCAAGAGAAATTCTAAAACGTGACTGTCACTTGGCCTTCCATCTTCGGAGAAGTCTCTCTTCTCGACAAGGAAGGCGACAGCTCAGACTTACAACTGTGTTTCCTCTTGTCTTCACAAATTCGGAGTCGTGTGGGACAGTCTCCAATGCTTGCAAGCGGTCGCCCTAAATAGATTTCTTGTTTTTTTTCATTTATGCGTTTTCTACAATCTTTGAGCTTCCTTGAAGGTTCGCAGTGCCTAATATATTTCTTTCCTAATTTTCTCTCGTGTTTGCATAGATCTGATATAGTTCTAAAAACAAAATATTGAAGATAATTTTCTTACTGAAGATTAGTATGCAACGCTTAACTGGATATGTGGAATAGTATGAAATGCAACAACTCATAGAACTCTATCCCTTTTGACATCTAATGCCGTTGTTATAAATTTTTCTGGGTCAGTTGACCTAAAAAATTTGGTAATTGCTCATCTTCTCTTGTATGTTATTACTATTATATTGGTTTTTGTCTTGTCCATGTTATTCAGTCTACTGTGAGAAGACTAGCTACTTTTATCCATACATTTATATATTATATATATATATATATATATATATATATATATATATATATATATATATATATATATATATATATATATATAATATATAATATATATATATATATATATATATATATATATATATATATATATATATATATATATATATATATATAATGTGTGTGTGTGTGTATAATGTCATTTACAGGAACAACAAACAAATTAGGCGAACCAGATTTTCAAATAATTGTTTTTTTATGTTATTATATCTCCTAATTGGAATGGATATCTTATCTCAAGGTTTTGCTTTATCCTTGGTTAAAAAGCTCAGTACATAAGGTCAACGTACAGATAACTGGGTTTCGAAGGAGGAGCAACTGCTCTTCATTCAGACATGTCTCTTCATCTTACATCTTGAAGCAAAGGGGTTTTAGTGATTCAAAGACATCGGAATAGTCATGGCGGTTTGCTTTATGAGTCCATAAACGAGAATACGATGAAACGGTCATAAATCTAAGTTCATGATCTGGAAATGAAATGGGTAATATATCATTAGTGATTCTTTTTAAAGAAGAGAGAGTAATTTTGCCATCATGTTTTATATAAAAATAGACGAACAACCTTGCAAAAGAAATGTTTTTTGCTTTGAATGGTTCTGGTTGTGTATTGTAATAATTTTGGCTGAATAAATAATATAAAGTTAAATGTCGTTGACGTAGAAGCCTGGAAGGATCTCTCGAGAAATAAAGGTCGCCGAACATTGATCCTTTATGGCATTTGTGCACGAACACAACCGCACACACACACAAATATACATATATATATATATATATATATATAATATATATAAATTTATATATATATATATATATATATATATATATATATATAATATATATAAATTTATATATATATATATATATATATATATATATATATATATATATATATATATATATATATATATATATATATATATATATATATAATTTACATACCATCGAAATTTTGGAGGTATGGCAGTTTGCCCTGAAAGAAAATCTGATCGAAAAGGTTTAACAAAATACTTCGGTCTCACTTTGCCTTGAAGGCCCTTAGATTGCGCCTCTGACCCTCTATAAAAGGAAGGACTACTGAAAATTGCAAGACCTTTGAAAGCTTGTCGAGAACCAGAACAAGTTTCAGTGAGGCCATCAACGTTTCTGTTGAATGATAATTGATCATGAACCTGATTATTTATTTGATATTTTCTATAATACAAATTCTATTCCACCCGAAATAGAAATTTTAAAATTGTATATTTTATTTACTTTCTTAAAAACAGTTTATCTAATTTTTCATTTAGAAGTAATCCCCGAGTTTGTATAAATACTGGTTGAGCGATTGCAGAAGCATA
>NC_089759.1:33021656-33076656 GCF_040412425.1 Macrobrachium rosenbergii
CTTGTCTCTGTGTATTAAACTTCTTATAACTTCCGCAAATTTTGGAGCTTGAGCAATTAAAACCCCTGAATCGATCAACATTTTTAGTTTTCCATAAAAGAAAACTATTGAGACGGCTTTGTCTGTCCGTCCGCACTTTTTTTCTGTCCGCCCTCAGATCTTAAAAAGTACTGAGGCTAGAGGGCTGCAAATTGGTACGTTGATCATCTACCCTCCAGTCATCAAACATACCAAATTGCAGCCCTGAAGCCTCATTATTTTTTTTTTTTTTTCATTTTTATTCAAGGTTAAAGTTAGCCATAATCGTGCTTCTGGCAACGATATAGGATAGGCCACCACCAGGCCGTGGTTAAAGTGTCATACAGCATTATAGCGAAACCACCGAAAGATAGATCTATTGTCGGTGACATTGATTATACGCTGCAGCGCCTGTGCAGAAAACTCGATTGCACCGAAGAAACTTCGGCGCATTTTTCACTTATGTAAAAACTCATCGTTTTTTTAAAGTTTGATAAATATTAATAAAACATGTTTTACATTATGGTACTCAAATACAGATTATGCTGCACAGAATCTCATTTCAGACTTTGTTATTTCAGTAACTTAAAAGGTATAATTACTGAATCTGTATACCGATAAACCTTCGCTATCCTGACAATAACGACTGTCAATAGAAATGGAATGCCGCCGTTCCAGGGGGGGGTTACCATTCCCTGCTGTTATGAAATCCAGGCTTAGAAAAAGACTGCTGTTCTAATTTTAATCTTAATCTTGTAATTACTTTTAATACATTTCTTATTTCAGTGTATTATTTGAGTGTATGATACAGTTTAAACAGAATCTTACAGGTGGGAGAGCTGTAAAGGTTAGAAATTTGGTCCTACAAAGCTGTGAAGAGGTCAGCAGTCTTAAAAGTTTGATCACACTTTCATCAGATAGTACCTCTCCTGACATATAACTGTACTGATGTACTTTTTTTTTCAGTTGAAAGAAAATACTTCCTGACGATTTTTTTTAATGTTACTAAAATCATTTTGATTATAAACGAACGCGGGCATTCTCACAGGATGAATGAGGTGCATCAATCTTATCTGGTAAGGAGGAAATGGGGCTATCATCTATGCTCGATAAGTTGGTGCCTAATGATCTAAGTTGCTAATGTGCGCGCATCAACTCTGAGCACTTTCTAAACATCTATCATCACTGATCGGTTACTCAGCGGGGCGAAAACTTTTTTCATTAAAGTTATTGCTGTGTCTCTTGGAGTTGCATGTAGTGATGACATCGATAATCAGACAATAATAGCAGAATTATAACCCCGTTATTTATTTATATTTGATACTTCCACAGTGAATATAACCGTCTTTTTATTAGCAATTTCGTCACATATTTATGTGTTATTATTGTCGTGTATAATAAAGAAACAACTGCACAAGAAATATCAAAATGATGCTATTTCATTTGTCTTTTACAAAATCCCTCTCTCTACCATATCATACAGGATCTAAGACATCACGGGACAGTTGCATTGAGTCGAACTTCACTTTTTAATAGAAATATTAACTATACTTCGGAAATAAAAAAAAAATGAAACCTTTGTCAGACGTAAACACTTATTATTAACCGTATCTTCACCTCGGCAGTGAAGAACTCTTGGAGTTACTTAATTTATCAGTTTTGCTCACCTAATTTATATGATAAGATACGAGTACATCGTTCTAGAAGTATACCAGCATAGACCCATGCCCAATGTGGTGTAAAGGTTCAATGGGAACAGGTTACCTGGTGTGGACTTTTGAATACGGGTGTCTAGCCGACACTTCTCATATATTCTTCCTTTAGCCTATATTGTTTATCAAAACCGTGAATTTATTCAGTAATTATCGTAGAGCATTCATGTGTATGAAAGCTAAATTGATTAGGTTTTTTATATGTATACTACCTTAATAACCGTTCATTTATAACTGGCGAAGTGATTTGTAGTATGTTGCAATTCTAGATGTATTGAGTATATGAATTATAGCTTACTTCTTGCAATTTTTTTTTATATTTAACCACCAGAGCAACGCAAGATAGCCGAACTTTTTTCCACAATGAAGCAGAGAGCTTAAAGCATGTTTTATGAAAACCAAATGAGAATCTGTTGAACTAAGCTGTAATTAAGGTACCTAAAATGCCTCCTAGTTCACCGGCTATTGTGGATAGCGTACAAGATAGCAGGTAGAGAAACGTACTACTTGGTCTCAAAGCACTTTTATTAACCAAGGGGATAATATCTTATTGTTTAGCGTGTAAAAGGTAAAAAAAAAAAAAAGTTATAATTCAGTGAATACATGAATCCCATAACATGCGAAACTTAAAAGGGCATTGTATATGGGGAATACGAGTGCCCATAGAAACAATATTTGAGGGGGAATGAAAATACTGTTGCGACAGATTTCCCTCATGAATGTTAAGTGAGAAGATTAATTAAGAAAGATACAGAAAATATATCCACACACACACACACACACGCACCCACACCCACAACACACACGCATACATACACACAAACACACGCACCCACACCCACACACGCATACATACACACACACCTCTCGAGAGATATATATATATATATATATATATATATATATATATATATATATATATATATATATATATATATATATATATATATATATATATTAATGTATATATATAGATAGATAGGTAGATATGTTTGAATGTATGTATGTATGTGTATATATATACATACATATGTACATATGCATACTATATATATGTATGTATATTTATATGTGTGTATGTGCACGTGTACGTTACGCTTGTGTGTCTGTTTCCTTGTAAGATATGCTGAAAATACAGCAAAGATTCTTCACCTATTCTTTAATTTAAAGCTTCATATTAATAAGACGAACACTCCCCTGAACGGATTGGTCAAAAATTTAAGTAGACCTTTTCATAAAAAAGATGTAATTGCTGATAGATTAATTGACGCTACTGGGCAGCATTACTGGTACTTATAAAAGAAAGAAAATAGCCAACACTGACTTTTTCCCATGTGGTGTAGAAATCCTCATATCCTAGTTATAAAATCATATTTCAGTTTTTAATAAATTCCATTTATCTGTCCAGCGTGAGTCCAATGAAATGGAGTTGTAGGAAATTTAGGATTTGTGTCGTGCATTACGAGAGAGAGAGAGAAAGCAGAAATTTTTGAAACACTAGGTGTGAGAGGATTCTTCACCTTTGCTTCCTTGCATGCATGCATGAAAGGGGGAGAGGGAGAACCCGAAAGAGATATGGGTAAATAAGGGTAGATAGGCTGAGTGGAAGACGAAAGATAGAGAGGAATAGAAACAAACTATCAGATAGGCGTGTGAAGATTTTTTCGATACTCTGTATTGCATGCAAAACTGAAAGAGGAGGAGAATTGAGAGAGAGAGAGAGAGAGAATCATTCTTGTGGAATTCCTGTAAATGATTTCACTCTTGAGATGGGTGTTATTTCGGAGAGAGAGAGAGAGAGAGAGAGAGAGAGAGAGAGAGAGAGAGAGAGAGAGAGAGAGAGAGAGAGAGAGAGAGAGAGAATCCTCGAGTTGCGCGAAGCATTACTCATGAGCTGTCATCAGTCTAAAAGCTGTGTACCGACGATACATCTAGACCAAGGTGGATAACCCTTTCATTTCGGGCAAATATCCTGAACCACATTAGAAAGTCTTTGCCCCAGCGCTCATACAAAAAGGTCACGAAACTATTAATCATTGAGGAGATGAACAGATATTTCAGAGAGGTTTTAGGAGTAAAAATATATCATTCCCGTCACCGCCATTGAGTCGGGGGGAAATTCTACACTGCAACTTTTCATACCTTTTCGCGTCGTGGAATGTTGGAAGTTAGGAGTTCTTTTGACGTCGTCATGAATTATGAATGTATAATCTAAATGGAGCGATGGATATTAATGTGTCTCTTGGTAGAATGGAAGCTGTTGATTCGTATGGGCATTTAGGAGTAAATGCAACTGAATGGTGACAGAATTAGAGAAGAGGAGAACCGCAGAATAGGTGGAGGGAGGCAAGTAATAGGTGTGAGGAAAAGCTTCGACTGTGATGCGAGAATGGATTATTAAGTAAGTTCTCCCTTGTGGAGGTAAAGCGCCAATGTCGAATGCAAATGAAGGAAGAAATGTAAGAGTGTTGAAATGAATTGGTTGGCTTGTATATGTAGAGTAAAAAGAACTGACATTGTGAGAAACAAGATGTTAAGAAGCAGAGGTATTAGTGTGGATGAAGATAAGGAACTGCGTTTCGCAATAGTTCAGCCGTTTAGAAAGAATGGTGGATAAAAGCTTGATGAAATATGTATGCCTCGAAAGTGTACGGAGGAAGGTGGAGAGGAACAATTCATTAATTGTTTGAATAAATGAAATGGGAGAGATATTGGGATAGAAAACCTTAATACTCAGGCAACAAAAGAGGCCGTGAAAGATGAATACGAAAGTTAAAGGAAACTTCAGAGTGTCTTACGCTCTGCTGATGAATATATGGTTTAGGAGAATGATGAGTCTGTTGTCACCATTGACCTGTTTGTTTAATGGAAGTAGGCTGTGCTTGAGGTAGTGGTGCGGGTAGTCTTGAGATGGATGTTTCTCCTGTTGCAGGCTGCACAGGTTAAGTACTAATGCTCGTTTTGAAGTGGGCAGTTAAGGCGTATTTTATTTTTACTTTAATGTTGGTCACAATTGTGACTCATTCGGTAAGTCTTAGTTCCTCGTTGGAGGGGTCGGTAGTTTCTCGTTGGACTGGTGGGTACCGTTCTCGGCTAGCACTCTGCTGGGCCCGTGTTCGAGTCTCCGGCCGGCCAATGAAGAATTAGAGGAATGTATTTCTGGTGATAGAAATTCATTTCTCGGTATAATGTGGTTCGGATTCCACAATAAGGTGTAGGTCCCGTTGCAAGGTAACCAGTTGGTTCTTAGCCACGTAAAATAAGTCTAATCCTTCGGGCCAGCCCTAGGAGAGCTGTTAATCAGCTCAGTGGTCTGGTTAAACTAAGGTATACTTCAGTAAGTCTTATTCCCTTGACCAGCGGATGAATTCTCATGGGTTATTCCTCCCGTAACTGTTGCTTTTATGAGGTTTTGGTTTTAATACTCTTATGTGAGAGGGAGAGCTTTTAAGGGAAAGAAAGGTCCCGTACTACCTACTGCTAAGCTTCTTGGTCTTATATGATTTTTGTTATTTGTTCTAAAAAATGTTGCGAAGAATGCTGAGGAATTATT
This sequence comes from Macrobrachium rosenbergii, assembly GCF_040412425.1. Classification (NCBI taxonomy): domain Eukaryota; kingdom Metazoa; phylum Arthropoda; class Malacostraca; order Decapoda; family Palaemonidae; genus Macrobrachium; species Macrobrachium rosenbergii. The sequence goes on from NC_089759.1 coordinate 33,026,940, forward strand.
TGTTGTCTTGTCTGATGTAGATTATTCCCCACTTTCTCGTAAATTTCAATGAGGTAAGTTCCAATTGCCCTTGCAAACATACATGTAATATTTCGATAAAAAAAAAAGTTGTTCCTACAACACTACAAAATATAGCAGGGCCAAGCTAATTTGATGACAAATCTTTGTTTACTTACTGATTTTTAGCATTAAATTCAAATCAAAATGGGAAATGGAACAAAAGCTAATATATGAAGGCAACGTAGTAATGAGGGATTCAAATATTTATAATTTTCCACCACCTACGAAGTTCTAGACATCGTGTGAGTTGGGACTTTCCCTACTTGCTTCAAAAGGCCCCTGGCTGTACTTAAAGAAAATCATAGAAGGTTCGAACACCATAAAAATTAATAAAAAAAAAATTATACCTCACCGGATGAAACCGTCCTGCAATCAACCATGATAAAAAAAAAAAAAAAAAAAAAACAGTTTTACTCTTTTCATTTACTCTCATGTTATCGAGATTGACAACGAAATTCCTTGGAAATAATCAACGGAAAATATAATGTCTGTACAAAAACGTTTCCCTGCGTCCTAAAGAAAACGGCCTTTTCTGATATTTCGCATCAGAAAATAGAAGTTTTGACTAAAACAAAAACAAGTTTGCAAAGGTTGGCGGTAAAAATACGACATTCAATAAAAAAAAAAGGCCGGTGCTAGAGCCCTTGCACTCTGGTGAGTGATGAATTCGTCCTTCTAGGAAATAGAATGTGTTCCTGGCGTAGAAAGGTCAGCAGATCCTTAGAGGTATGCGCGCAGAAATATGAGTTGCAAAATATATTGCAATGCCACCTTTCTACTGGAAAGGAACACAACTCAAGCCAGAGGTGAAGATGTTTAATTATATATATATATATATATATATATATATATATATATATATATATATATATATATGTGTGTGTGTGTGTGTGTGTGTGTGTGTGTGTATATCCATATACTTAAACATATATGTGTGTGTACGTGTGTGTGTATTTGTATGTGTGCGCGCGTGTGTAAGAGTAAGAGAATAGTGAAGACAGCATCAAAGAGAGGAAGGAATGGAAATAATAAAATCTGGAGCGCAGAGACGGATATTGTGTTAATTGTACTCCTCATCTTCCCGTGAGAGATTGTAATTACCTGCATCTTTTCATCGTGTTCTTTACGGGGCAATGGCTATATTTCCTTTGAAACCAGAAAGTAATTACGCAGGTCGCACAAAAGGGGGGAACTCTTAAGCCCTTCTTAAGAGAGGCTGAGGGGGATTTAAATGTAAATAAGATCAGTCTGTTTAAAGAATAAAGCGAAAATTATAAATCACATATCTGTTTGGGTTTATGAATCGTAAGTTATGACAATTTATTTGCAACGATTAGAAATTTATTTAACATACTAAGAAAGACCAAGGAATATTACTTAATGTATATCGTAACAAAGCAAAAATACCTATAACCTAGTAGACTAGTTATTAAAATTTTTAAGTGTCTAATCAAGTTTATTATCATTCAGTTCCCTTTGCAAAGATTAATAATACAATGTTTCCGAAGCATGCAGCAAATCAGTTTTGATTATTTTACTACTTCGAGATATGGTATTATCGACTGACTGTCCCGTTGGTATTATAGCAACAATTAATCTGTTACATCAAACATAATCAATTAATTCGCAAATTAAGTCTGGTTGCTGAAGTTTCTTCACACGCATCCAAACCATCTTGCAAAGGATTATTTCTGAACTCTTGCTTAGACATCCTGGAATTGAGTCTTCTTCGTTAGAGGCATAAGGTCCTCATGATACTTAGTTTAGTTTCCTGAGACATGTGTCGTTCATCTTTTGAGTGTCTGTTAGCTTATAATCCCATAACCATAGACAGTGTTAAATAAGAGAAACATTTTGAGAAATATATTATAAGAAATTTTAAGGAAATGTTAGCATTTCAACGAAGAAACATTAACCGAGATGATAGATTAGTCACCACCATTCATCTTCATACGATTGGGGGCATTCTGATTTATAGAGACTCGCTTCGAAAGCTGATGACATTGTAGTTTTCAGATATTACGATGCTTTTTTCATGTAGAATAATATTAATCACACTGTAAACGGAGTAAGTGTAAATTTTCGCAATATCTGAGAACTTTGCTTAGCCTTGTTTAACGTACTAAACATACTATATGGCGGCAGAGTTATTTGCAATGTTTATTCCAAAGATTTTTGGTACCTTACAGGCGAACAATAAAGAAGGTCATAGTGTTTAAAAACCTCCATCGGTATTATGCATTCATTTATTAATAAGAGAAAATATGATACATGAAATGTAGCCGACAGATGGCGGTGAAAATAAAAAAAAGAATTATGTATATTCAGTTTGAGTAGGTGAGTGCTAAAAATGTCAAAAATGGCCTGAGGAAAACGTATAACTCGTCTGGAAGGGTAGGTGATTTATAATGTGAAGTTGGATGACTAGGAATATATCTTTTAGCTTTTGTTCGTGTGTATGTGAGTTCGTTTGCGTGGATGTATGTGTTTGTGTTTGACTGTGTGCTTTTGTTTGTGTTTAGGTTTGTATGGAAATAAAGAAAAATAAGAGTTTATTTGGAAATACATATACTTCCAGTGGCTCTGATTTTTAATTCATCTAGAAATCTGACACCTATAGTATAAACGCTATAACAAACATGTGTCCTCCCTTCTCTCTCTCTCTCTCTCTCTCTCTCTCTCTCTCTCTCTCTCTCTCTCTCTCTCTCTCTCTCTCTCTCACTTTCCAGTAAGAGCTTCTTGAAAAGAATCTTTTTCAGCAAAAGGATTCTTTACTCCATGGGTGCATAATTTCCCAGTAACATAGGAAAGCAATTAAGGGAAGCCTTAGTTAAGAACCTAAGATATATTGCATCTAACTTTGAAGGATTTCTTCGCCTAGGAAGGAAATTTGATAGCCATTCCACTCACTGTTACTCTATGCTATGTATATAGACATCTAGATGCTTATCTATCCATTCAGACCAATGCATGAACAGTATGTAAAAAATTAAATCGCCTGAAATATTATGTACAAACAAAAGCACACGCGCGTGTAACACACGTGTGGATTTAAGCAAATGTACAAATGTATTCTAAATGTGCTGCTTTTCTTCATTCTCTGAAATGACTAGTTTATATGTAGTTTTTGGTGACCTTATTGTTTGTTACTTTCATCATATTTCCTAATACAGAACATTTTGTTGAACCATAAGTACTCACACACACACACACACACACATATATATATATATATATATATATATATATATATATATATATATATATATATATATATATATATATATATATATATGTGTGTGTGTGTGTGTGTGTGTGTGTGTGTGATCACATACCCCAAAATTTGCTATCCTCCAAAAGTATCAACTGTAATATTTAGACAGCATAATGAAGGGTAAAAATGAGTGATAACCACAAAAATGAATTTCAGAAATAATATACCTGTACATCCTTTTATGAGTAAAACAAGTTCTGCAAATTTCACTTTACGAAAACCACTAAGATTTATAGCGCTTGTGCGTGGCTTTTTCTTTTGTGGAAATGTGATATTCGCTTACTGCTAACTAAAACCGCCAGGCATTATTTCCATTATTTAATTTTATTACAGATTAAACATGTACCCGACTTCAGGAAAGGTTATATGTTGTTGACAAATATTACAAATAACGCTCTCTCTCTCTCTCTCTCTCTCTCTCTCTCTCTCTCTCTCTCTCTCTCTCTCTACCAAATTCTTTCATTAATGAAATGCTATTGGTGTATTTATCTGTAGAAAGAAATCTCCTACATTATTGGACTATGTAATCCTGTGTTATGTTTTATCAGTTGTTTGATTAGTTTCTTGTGCATTAATATGTGTGTGTGTTTACAAAACCTTTTACTGAATCTGATGTTTATTTTCATTCTATGTAATAACTATTTCGTTGTTTGTAATATATTTTTACTTTTGCTGTTTTTAGTCAGTTTTGTATCACAGTATTCATATATTACTGTCAACAACATAAAATATTCAGTTATCTGAATTCTCTGAAAATTACTAATGAATTATTTTGCTTCTAAGAATTTAGCTATTTTTCAATATCGCTTTTTAATTTAAATGTAGTTGCTTTTATAAGTTTTTTCCACAAATCGTCCTATCTCAAGCAACGCTTTTCCCTCTTCTGTGACCATGGACTCTACCATATCAGCTCAACAAGGAACCCGATACTTATACTAAGTGAACTTAGAACGTCCGTCTTAATTTTAGATGATGCGATACTAAATTTGCATACCAGGAGTTTAATGAAGTTCTCGCCATGGGAACTGCAGTCAGTGACAGTCCATAGTTTCAGAAACTCGGGGAAACTATAAATTAATGGCGTCGGAAATTAATGCACCAGAAACTGATCAAACAATTGATTAAACATAATACAGGATTACATAGTCCAATTATGTAGGCGATTTCTTTCTACAGATGAATACACCAATAGCATTTCATTAATGAAAGACTGGTAGAGAGAGAGAGAGAGAGAGAGAGAGAGAGAGAGAGAGAGAGAGAGAGAGAGAGAGAGAGAGAGAGAGAGAGCATTATTTTTGTAATATTTGTGAACAATATGTAACCTTTCCTGAAGTCGGATGCATTTTTAATCTGTGATAAAATTAAATAACAGAAAGAATGCCTGATGGCTTTAGCCAGCAGTAAGTGAGTATCACATATCCACAAAGAAAAGAGCCGTGCACAAGCGCTATAAATCTTAGTAGTTTTCGCAATGTGAAATTTGCGGAACTCATAAAAGGATGTATATTATTTCTAAAATCATTTTTGTAATTATCACTCATTTTTACCCTCCATTATTCTCTCTTAAATATTACAGCTGGTATTTTTGGAGGATAGTAAATTTTGGAGTATGTGATCAATTGTGACGAAGCTGTTGTTCAGAATTTGGACTAGAACGTTTTCAAAGGAAAACGATGAATTAAGAAATATAAAATACATCAATAACTCACCTAATCTGCATAATAAGTGTTAAACAGTGTTGAACGTTAATGTGCCTAGATGGGTAACACTATCCAGATATCTCGATACCACGGGAATATGTGCACATTTGGAGAGGGTGACCTCTGACCTTGGGAAAGTTATTCTTGAAAGTGAATGACTAAAGCCTTAATAATATAATTCTGATTAATAAGATGTCAAATAATAATGGTGTTCAAACTAAGAAGTAAAAGAAGTTCAGCAATATTAACAGAAAAAATAAATGCTTTGATAGTCCTCAGGAAGGGATGACTATTCTGATGTACATTATAAAATAGAGTCCTACAGTACTTACATGAGTTAGTGAAGTGTGGCTTGAGGGGGTAGTAATGATGTGTTTCCTTTTCATTAGTACTTTAAATGGCATTTATTTTCATTAGTACTTTAAATGACATTTATTTTCATTAGTACTTTAAATGACATTTATTTTCATTAGTACTTTAAATGACATTTATTTTCATTAGTACTTTAAATGACATTTATTTTCATTAGTACTTTAAATGACATTTATTTTCATTAGTACTTTAAATGACATTTATTTTCATTAGTACTTTAAATGACATTTATTTTCATTAGTACTTAAATGACATTTAAACGGAAAAAAAAATAGTTATGTGCCAAATGAAATTTTACTCTGTCTGTTCTAACCCCATCTGAGTCCACTTTATAGTTCCTCGTTGGAAGAGTGGGTTCCGTTCTCAGCTAGCATTCTGCTGGCCGCGAGTTCGAATCTCCGACCGGCCAATGAAGAATAAGAGGAATTTATTTCTGGTGATTGAAATTCATTTCTCGCTATAATGTGGTTCGGATTTCACAATAAGCTGTAGGTCCCGTTGCTAGGTAACCGATTGGTTCTTAGCCACGTAAAATAAATCTAATCCTTCGGGCCAGCCCTAGGAGAGCTGTTAATCAGCTCAGTGGTCTGGTTAAACTAAGGTATATGTAACTTAGAGTCCACTGTATAATTCGCATCAAATTTATTAATCTTGTCATCCTGTAATCAACTTTACGATGAAAACTAAGGAGAAATCCAAGGAGCATTTGCATAAATTGAATGTCGTTGAATTTATATTGTAATTGGTATGGGCTGAATATGTAACTTTCCTAAAGTATTTAAGAAACATTAGCGGCAATAACACTGAAAGGTTAGTATGTCCGACAAACTAGGGTAACGCCTAATACGTAACTGTTTTTCTAAAGGTCAAATATGGATATACAAATGTTAGTTATTCCATTGCGTCATATCAGCATAAAGTCAAATTAAATGATGGGAAAATTGTAATTACGTGCATGTAGAAATTTATTCCATAAAATCTGCGAAATAAAAAAAGAACAATGATTATACCTTTATAAAAGATTCCTTCACACTTTTTGTCTAGTTTCTACTTGCTGTTATTTATGATGTATAAAAATAATTTAGCATAGATAATTGCAAATGAAATTATGCGCATTAACCATCTGTCGTTAAAGTACAAGTGTTTTAAACATAATTATTCTGAAATTAATTTTTAAAAATTGCTGCTTTTACAAAAGGTTGTACATAAATAGGTACTGGATAGTTAACCAATCTTTACTTCAGATTATGATATGATTAATAAAGAATATTGTGTTATATATAACCTATATTAATCACCATCTATTAACACCAAGTTAAATCATATACCTTTCACGAGATACTAAAAAAAAAAAAAACAAGCCTACGTCAAAGTTAGATTCAGGCATTTCCGGAGGATTTCCTGAAAATCTTACCAGAAAAGATGTATTGAACAGACTTAACGGAGAACTTCCGCGGGAAGGAAGTCTCAGAGGGAACGAGGATTTCCAGACTAATTCCTTCTCATTTTCCCGAGATGTCTCTGAGGCTTCGCAGCATGAGTTCGCGAGTTCTTAGACTTCGCAGTCTTTCCTCGGTAAAGATTGAATTTTTTAGTTCATTTTTCTATGTAATGTTTAAGAAAGTTACCAGTTCCTCGCTGGGTGGGTGGGTTCCGTTCTCAGCTAGCATTCTGCTGGCCGCGAGTTCGAATCTCCGACCGGCCAATGAAGAATAGGAGGAATTTATTTCTGGTGATAGAAATTCATTTCTCGCTATAATGCGGTTCGGATTCCACAATTAAGCTTTAGGTCCCGTTGCTAGGTAACCGATTGGTTCTTAGCCACGTAAAATAAGTCTAATCCTTCGGGCCAGCCCTAGGAAAGCTGTTAGTCAGCTCAGTGGTTTGGTTAAACTAAGGTATACTTAACTTGAGAAAGTTACCAGTTTATGTCCCCAGTGACGATAATTTACGGATCAGATGCGAATGAAATATCCATTGCTTTATCGGCGAAGACTACAAAATTAATTAAGCGTGAACTTCTGGAGGAACACGTAAAATATGTAATTATCATTTTAACGTGTGCGCACATTCTAAATACGGGCAGTAATGATAGGCAGCTGAAAGATGACCCGTTATTGAAGTCTTAGATTTTTCGGATAGAGCGTGTGAATTGCAAGTAAGATAAAATGTCTAATTATTATCAACTTACTGGTTTTAATAGTAGTAGTAGCATGCATGATATTTCTGTAAGCCAGATAAAATCACTTTATGAATAAGGGTAACTAACGTAAGTCGTATTGTCATAAAATTAAATCCATATAACTAATTAAACATAACAATGGACAGGTGGGTATCTGTTCTTTACTGCAATGCTTAAACGTAGAAACTCAAGACGACAGCGAAAGGCAATAAGAAAAAAAAATGCGAAACTTCTTAAGGTTTTCAAACATTCAGTTACCACCGAGATTAAGAAAATTTATAATCTACTTACGGTTTTCATAGTAAAACACGCAAATTATAACGCTTAGCAAAAATGCCCGCATGTCATTACACGAAATGATTACCTTTATTCTTTAGAACATTTTCCCTGTAATTTCATTCTCTAGTGCCACGTGAGCATGATTTAATGCATGTGATTTATCTCACCTTGGCGTTAGAAGTGTTGAAATCTCATAGCGTGTAATAAAAACTAATCATTGCAAAATGTTCAACTCTTTCTTATTCTTTTTATTTCACGATGTTTTTAATTAAAATGCACCATCCGTTCATAATAAGATCTACGAATTAAAATTGGCTAATCTGTGTTTAAATTTAGGATAAACTCACCACGATATCCATTAAGACCATGATAATGCTGATTTCCTATTGAAATCATAACGCTGGCCGGTGGTGTTTCCCTCCTAATGGAATTCCAGCCATTTATATTCGCCGACATGTTACGGACTGGTATCACGAACCGTTATTGCCGTGTTGATTCACACTGAATGATTAATAGGCTAGTCACTCGTTGGCCAGATTTACGCATTGACGTGTTCGGTCGTCTGTTCTTTAGGTAATAATTGTAAAAATAAAATGGTGGTATTAGACGTTGGTTTTCTGGGGCTGGGCAATGGAATTTTTAACTTGGTGTTGAATTTTAATCTTTCATTGATTATGAATATTATTAATAGGACTGATATGCTTGAGAGAGCTGTAATATATCACATGGGCTTCTACAGCGGCAAGGGATTACTTAACTTTTGTCGGGTTAATCAAAGCAATATTGTAGTTCATTGATAGAATAAGCTGGCCCTGTGACTCACCGGTTATTGCCTATTTAAGCAGGCTGTTAGAGCCCCAGTATTATTCAATGTTTCCAATAGGTATACTTTTCCGTGAACCTATCTATGATGGATTTCTCTCCTTACTAGGTATTTATCTATCTTTATTTTTTTTTATTATTATATTAGGACGTCTGAACTAAAGGTATAAGACAAATGTAAACAAAAGGAGATTTCACTCCTTGCTAGGTAGGTACGTTTATTTATTTTTTTATCATTTTATTTGGACACCTGAAACAAAGGTATAGGATAAATACAAACAAAAGGAGATCTCTTAATGACGTGCTTATCTTCATGATATGACAAGGAACGGATTACCCGTATTTTTCTGTGTGTTGACACTGACTTCTCAATCAGGGTATGTAAGAAAACTTCATAAGCATTTTATACCGGTTTTTTAATCAAGTACTCTTAGTAAGTATGAGTAAACAATGTTTACGAATTATTTGCAAACCTGTACCTTTATACATTGAGGTAACAAACATTAGCGCACATGGAATTGAGTATATTTTTAATTCAGATTTTGATAACACTCACACAAACATAACTACACATTAATAGCATAAAATTGGTTTCGACTTCTATTTTTTTTCTAATAATTCCGTTTCAACGTATAAATCAATTTGTGAAATAACATATTTTTATCAAATATTGAAACCATTTATAGTACTTAATGAAAATATATTTATCTGGATTTTCATTATTACGCATATCGTTATGAAAATATTTTAATTAACACATGTTCAGTTTTTCTCTTCATTTCCTTATTTGCGGTATCAAAATACTATTTAATAATGCTTATATTTTCTCATAGAATAATGTTGTCCTGTAATTTAAAACAAAGTTTCTGAGTTGTTATCAATTTTGCTCGTTGGGCAAATACCCTCACATAAGACTTGAGTAAATTAATTCTCTTAACCTCTAGTAACCAAATACACACACGCATATACTGTATATATATGTATAATTATTATGTGTATGTATATTATATGTATATATATACTGTATACATATAATATATATATATGTATAATGTGTGTGTGTGTGTGTGTGCGTACGGAGAGCAAGAAACAAAGATGTGTTTGTGAAGAAAATGAAAATAATCATGAAAAGTTTTATACATACTTTACTACATAATGAGTGACATTTATAATTCCAATTGCATTAATTAGTGATTTTCCTTCCACGTTGCCTAATATCATAGGTTCGCGAAAAAACTGAAAACTGTCCTTTCATATTTATTTTGGAGCTTTAAAGATGATAATATATATTTCTTTGCCTCTTTCTTAGGTCATTTATTTCTATGTACTTTTGTTACAGAAGTAGAAGCGACCGCTCGAACGACAGAAGCATCACACGACGATCTGAAAATACAACTGATATAAAGGTAAGCTCTCTCTCTCTCTCTCTCTCTCTCTCTCTCTCTCTCTCTCTCTCTCTCTCTCTCTCTCTCTCTCTCTCTCTCTACATTGACAGGCTGTTTGGGCAAGAATCGCAAAATAACAAAAAAGTATCAGTTTTACCTTGTAATCATCCGGAATTTAGACGATGCTAATTATCTGGCTTCCCGGAGTGCAGAGTGTGTTTTAAGTACGGAGCATAAATACGACAAAAATAAGTACAGCGGAGTCGATGTAAAATTATCTCTTGATAGCTATATTCGATTCCTGACCGGTATAATTGCAGTCTCATATTCGTGGCTGTTTATTGGTATAATCGAATAGCTATGCTTCATATTCATATTTACTCAATGTGAAGAGAACTGATGATACATATTGTTGAAAGTAATATTTGAATGAATTAGTTTTTTTTATATAAAAATATGAACACATATTGTGCAGTGTGGAAGATTTTCTGAGTTGAATGTATAGTTTGCTTTTATCTTTATTGATGGAGCATTGCAAGAAGTCAGAGAGAGGAGATTAGATTACTCATAAACGGAGAGTGGAACTGAATATGTTTACAAAATATATAGTTATGCCTGAGGATAGTTTATGAGAATTTTTCTAAAAATTCCGGTGTAGTATCAAAGCGTAGAAGGTTGACAGTAGATGGAAGCATGATCAAAATATTAAGTGAAAAGAGAAGTAATGGTGGAAAAATGGAGAACTACAGCATAGCTTAGTGAAAATGGTGAATATATAGAAAATATTAAGAGGAAGGAGAATTAGGAAACTTAGAATATGTTGGACGCGTTTGGAGGAAAAGGTATAAACCACAATGTTTAAAACGGAGAAAGATGGGTACAAGTTAGAAGGAAGCGTACAGTGTGCGTAAGAGGGTTCGATGACTTGCTAATACGCCCATTATATAGGGATGTCAAATGGCTAATGGCCTGGAAATTTTCTACTGAGAAGTTTCGTCCATGATTCAGTAGTTAATTGAGAATGTAAAAGTTGCTGTTATTTTGTGTTTTCTTAAGGGTCACCATCTGTTAGAAGAGTCGGGTTGATATTAGAAAATACACACAGATATACTCGTGTATGTATATATATATATATATATATATATATATATATATATATATATATATATATATATATATATATATATATATATATATATATATATATATATATATATATATATATATAGTTAGTTAGTTAGAGTCCTAGTTATTGCAGGTAACCTAAAGCCGAATTGTTATCGCCGAATGATAACGTGAAGTTCCTGAAGTATTAAGAGATACTTGCAGTTCCTACCAACGATCACTAACATCTTTTATTCCTCTTAAACATCAGTCCTACGTCATTAACATACTCACCCGGGATTTCCTCTCATTCCTCGGCCACTTGAGGTCTCACGCGTGGCGATTAGACGTGGGGATCATTCATGACGACGTCAGCTTAAATTCTTGAAGCGTAATGGAACCCGGTATTCGGTGGAAATTTCAGTCTCTCGCAAGTTTCTGTGAATCTGTTGAGTCGAAAGGATTTCTGCTGCCTTTATCTTCACGATGACTGAAATCCTTTGTCTCTGGGACAATTCTTCAGAGAGACATTTATCTTCTTTGTTATGTCTCATATTCAGTGAGTGAAAGGAACGGAATCCAAAAGAAAATGATGAAAATGAAGGCTCTGAGTTTCTTAACCGTTGGTAGAGAAGTTAGTCCACTTTTCTATTTCTAAGGGTAAGGTTATGTAAATAGAGTTTTTTTTAATGTATATTATTTTGGTATCAAGCGTAATGTGAAAAGAGGTTATTTAGGCTGCACTTATTTTTTTATAAATTATAATCATACTGCTAAAAATTTAAGTAAAAATTCTTGCATGAACACACTAGATGACCAACCCGGCGCTGCCCAGGAAAACTGTGAAGGACTCAGAAAAATTTTCCTCCACCTCCTTCTGCTGAATGCCTCTTTTATCCAGGAATTACTATGCTGACTGTCCCCTGTATCCAAATACTACTGTGGTGACTGTCCTATTTATCCAGGTATTACTGTGGTGACTGTACCCTTTATCCAAGAATTACTGTGGTGACTGTCCAGGTATTTCTGTTCTAACTGTCCCATTTATCTAGGTACTGCTGTACTGACTATCCTTTTTATCCAGATATTGCTGCAGTGACTGTCCCATTTATCCAGGTATTATTGTTGGGACTGTCCCATTTATCGAGGTATTACTGTGGTGACTGTCCCTTATAACCTGGTATTACTGCGCTGACTGTCCCATTTATCCAGGTATTACTTTGCTGACTTACCCTGTTATTTAGGTATTACTGTAGTGACTGTCCCATTTCTCCAGGTATTACAGTTCTGACGCTCCCATTTATCCAGGTATTACTGTGCTGACTATACCCGAGCATGAGAACCAACGTCATTGGTTCTCATGTTCGGGCGTTCGATCCTGTAGGGTAACAAAACATTCATCAATTATGATTCCCCTCCGGTATTATTCCCGAGGTAGAGCGCATTGGATATTAACGACATTTGTAGCTTAATGTTTTTGTATATAAAATTAGGGTGAAGTATATATATATATATATATATATATATACATACATATATTATATATGTATATATATATATATATATATATATATATATATATATATATATATTATATATATATATATATGTATGTATATTACGTCATACATTCATACTGTGTGTGTGTGTGTTTGTGGGTGTATTTCCATGTGTATATGTATTTAGCTTATGTACGGATGTGTAGAAATATTGAGCCCCCAGAAAAAAAACATTTTTGCAAGCGCAAGCACATAAATATACTAAACAAAGCTCCAAAGCACGGAAGATTATAGAATTATAAGATCTAATCTTTGTAAATATAAATAAAAGCAATATTTCTATCATCTTTCCCGTTTAAAAAAAAGCATCATGTCATCCTCCCCCCTCCTCCTCCTCCTCCTCCTCCTCCTCCTCCTCCTCCTCCTCCTCCTCCTCCTCCTCCTCCTCCTCCTCTTCCTCCTCCTCCTCCTCTCTCGCCAACATAAAGGGAAAACTTTCCAAAAATTGTAACTTTGCCATTTCCGAGACAAAATGACATTGATGGGGAGAAAAAGTCATTTCATAAGTCCAAAGTTCGGAAACAGTTTTTAGCATAAAAAAAAATATCCACAGTTCCCCGAATTCCCGTAAGGTAAAAAAATGTAATTGTCTCTTCCAGTCCATGTAAATCTGAGAAGTCTTGTCTTATGTAGTTTGAAAAAGGGATTTTAGTTCCTGTGGGCGAATAGTTACGTAAGATTTCGTCGTTAGTACTTGCAATTTTTCCGTGTACTTTACAAATAATATTGCTATATGAGTTGTAAACCACGATGTAGATTATTATTATTATTATTATTATTATTATTATTATTATTATTATTATTATTATTATTATTCAGAGATTACAAAAAAACTCGTAACATTTTATATGCTAATTTATGCCGGTTAAAATATAAGTATATTGCGTCAGTTCTGCAATAATCCTACGTAATAGACATTTTCCTGTTGCGGTTGCTTGAAAAAAAAATTTTTTTTAGAACTGCCTAATACTTTGCTTTTGAACTTCATGTTATATAACGAATTTTCGACAGCGTTCATTAGGGGAGAGAGAGAGAGAGAGAGAGAGTAATCGACATCAGTATATATATGATTATAAAAAAAAATTCCAAAAAACTTCAAAAATAAAAATTTTAAGATGCTAAGTTTCACAATTAAAAAAAAACTTGCTCTAGTTTTAAGTACATTGGGAAAAAAGTAAAATATATGACATGGCTGGTGATTATTAATCATATAATATGCAAATAATAATTTAAAACAAAAAGTGAAGGGTCAAAATGAGAAAATTTCATAAAACGTCTGGATTTCATAAAACCTACAACCAAAATATTTTTCAGAGACGGAGTCAGATAACCGAGCCTAGATATGTTAACAAATTTTTGCATATTACTTCTTTAGATCTTTTCCCTCAAGGAAACTAAACCAAGGAAAATATCCTAGAGATATTTATCCTTTAAATCAAACCAGAGAGGTGAGAGGACCTTCGTTTGCTTAATTTGCATTATATTCCGGCGTAAGAAATGTCTCCGGCGCTAAATAATTCGAACGTAATTATTTTTAGCATGAAAGCTGTGGTGATTTTATATATATATATATATATATATATATATATATATATATATATATATATATATATATATATATATATATATATATATATATATATTTATAATAAGCTCTTTCTGCATGAGCAAGGTGTAGGCTCGATGTCACTACCATATTCATACTTCAACTCTGGAATCGTGGATGAAACCTTTGTACAAAAACATTACCACCATAAACCACTTCATTAAATGTAAATTACATATTTAGATATGTTCCGCATAAACTTTCACAAGGGCGCATATACATGTCTGATAATTACCCTTTTTTTTTTTTACAACGATTATAATGTTCAGTATTTTACATACGCGAAATACCTCTAATATTACCATACATATAACTTTGAAAATGGGGATTTTCTAAGATAAAATCAAAGGAATTTTCTAGTTTTACGTTCCCATGGCCACGCATTTCATTTTCGAGGAATACTAGGCACTACCAGTCCAATACTATTTGAGTGGGATTGGCTCCCCTCGATAACAACGCAAAGTACCTCAATAACGGACGATATTGTTGTACCAAGACGTTGGCGAAATTGTTTTCATTTTATTCCGGAGCAAACGAGAGGGGGCGGCGGGCGGGGGTGAGGAAGGAGAGAGTACCTTTTTACCCTGCTATCGCAAAGGACTTTTTTTTTATATAAATTTTATGTAAGGGTAATTTCTTCTAGGTTTAATTGTTACTCTACGCAATAGAAGAAGAATTTTCTTCCCCAATTCATGTACGCGCAACGAAAGAGTTTAGAAAGAACACTTCTGTGCTGAGAGATCTCACAAACTCACTCACGGCAGATAACGAAGATGACTGAGATATTTATTGATGAGGAGAGAGAAGATAAAGAGGCAAAGTTAGAGATCTCGGATCTTTCCTAGATAGCGACTCCCAAGGGTTTTAACCCGGTATGTATCCACCTTTGCGGCGTGTTTAGTAAACAAAAGACTGTAAATGTCATAAAGATAATGACCCCCAGGAATTAGTCCTTGATAACGACCCCCGAAAACCCTTGGATTATAATTACCCACGTGCATCTTATACATGCGCACACCCATCTACGACCTTTGCAGTTTCTCGTTGCTATCCTTAATAGAGACCGTATTATATGCAGTAATGGCCCCCTTTTCTCATTCCACATCGTTGCACTTACGTTTACTGCTTTTGCCTCGATTTTCTTCCATTGCTCCAGAAAAAAATAATGGAATATTTATGTAAACAAAAGCTTGGACCATCGACGGATGGTCTCTTGTTTGTCACTTTTTCATAAGTTGCATTTCAGCAGAGATCATTCACATTCACAATTGATGCCTGGTCCCCTTTATCTGCCGAGAGCAATCAGATTCGCTGAACAACCACCACTATGCGGTAAATGTGCCTCACTGTCGAAGTTCTCAGTTCCAGAGGCCCTTTATTCCTCACACCGTTGGACTGTGGAACAGCCTTCCAGAGGATGTAGTGCAGTTGGAACTTAAGTTCAAACGAAAATGCAATGCATTACTACCCTGATACTATTCTTCTTGCATTTTAGTACATTTTTTATCTGTTTATCAATTTATTAATTTACTTTTTTCTTCTCTAATAAGTGGTATTTCTTCTTTCTCTAGGCCCCTTTACTGCCTCTTGCTTCTACCTAATGAACACCATATTCTTTGGAAGCTTGAATTTCAAGTCAAGGGGCCCCGTGGGCTTGCTCCATATGAATAGTTTTCATCTACCGAATAATAATAATAATAATAATAATAATAATAATAATAATAATAATAATAATAATAATAATAATACGGCAAATTACCCTCAGAATAAGGTATGAACAGTTTTAAGGCATTGTTAAGAGCATTATGACATCATTTCTCCACATTATCAAGAACTGTACTTAAGTCTTATCTAACAGCAATCAATTTCAGGTACCAGTTACCCAAAAATCGGGATTCATAGCAAATTGTGTACAGCAACGTAAGCCAATTCGCCAGTGACAAGATGGATGCTTCGCTGATTTATACGGAACCAGCAAAGTATTTACATCATTGGTCATGTTGTAATGAATAACCCCTACATAAACATCGGTACTTGTTTTAAATGCTGCCAGCATGAAATGTTTGCCGTAAATGACTTTCTTTAGGTGAAATGACGAACGAGATCATTAGCTCACTAAATTTGGTTGAGGTAAATGATTTTGTATTAAAGACACTGAGGACTCGGGAATTTCAAATTAGAAATAAACATTCTATTTTTGTCGTGAAAACGGATACTGTCCTCGCCCAATCTTTTGGTCCAAATGGTCACATTTCAAAGTAAAATAGCCTTATATCGTTCAGGCGGTATAATGGAACCAGAATTTTCGCTAATGATCAACAGTTGCACGTAATGACAGTATTATTAAGAAAGACGCATCTATCATTCTTCAAAGGGGTAATCTTTGTCACCCATCATGGTCAGTCGCTGGTGGTCCCCGAAGACGATTCTTAAATTGGGCCCGTCTCTCACTGAAGCTTACAATTAGCCTCATTCATAGACCCGTGAATTTGCCTCTCATTTCATTCACCCGTGAATAGGAAGAATCTTATCAAATATTCCCGCCCAGTAAACCTTCATCCAAAAAGATAGGCCATGAGTCCAATCTCGTCAATAAAATGACAAATAAGTGCGATTCATGACACTGTCAATGGTGTATAATGAAGAAATTAGGTACGGCCAGTGCTTGGATAGGTTATCATCATTACAGCATGTCAGGTTGCTGATAATTAAAATATATAATGACCAGTAAAAGAATTTTCATTAGTCAGCAACCTCATCTTGGGAACATACAGTTGAGTGGGAAGGTCACTAAAAGAAGACCCAATAACAATATAGTTCTTTTCATTCCCATAATTCACTGGGCTTTGATATGAAGAAAAGTATGTTTTCATAATGATACGGCAAAGCTGCAAATGATTTAGTTTGTTGACTTTCGGGTAGAAAGACAATGATGGGAGTCCAGTTCAAATCACTCAGGGCAAACCCGGCTACACACAGCATAGAGAGAGAGAGAGAGAGTGTAGTTAAACAGAGATTTAATGAAGGTTTTGAAAGGCTTTAAAAGTC
Source organism: Macrobrachium rosenbergii (assembly GCF_040412425.1). Taxonomy (NCBI): domain Eukaryota; kingdom Metazoa; phylum Arthropoda; class Malacostraca; order Decapoda; family Palaemonidae; genus Macrobrachium; species Macrobrachium rosenbergii. The sequence continues at coordinate 33,044,331 of NC_089759.1, forward strand.
GATACATGATTAGCAGTAGATATGAAGATGTCCAAAATAACAAAACGGTGTAATTTTTAATACTTTTAGCAAGTTTCTGTATTTTCTATAATTCCTAATAATTACTTTTTTCAATTTTCCTTCGAACGTTTCGGGGGTAAAACAACAAGAATGTCAGTAACGATATTTTCTGGGGGGGGGGGGAAGCTGGAAGAGTTTTTTTATTGCATTAGAGTCATGGACTTTTCACACCTTATTTACTCCATCATAGCTGCTCTTAACAATAGTAAATGGATCACAAAGGTGCAAACGAAATATAAATTCCTTGAAGTTTAGGTACATGGAATTGTATACGTATATTCCTTCTCTTAAAAATAATAAAGCAGAATGTCTTCATTATTCGCCACTGGCAAAAGGGACGTAAATCCCGGATATAAGCTGTTTAATGATTTAAATATATTTTCTCAGAGATATATTTCCTAGATTTTCTCAGAGATATATTTCCTAGATATACCAGAAAGTAATTAAAAGGAATCGTCTGTGTCAAAATGAAATAGGAGGTATAACTTCAGTAAAGTTTGGAGGGACAAGAGGCAGTTATATCGGAGAAAGTCTTAATATCTGTAATGTTTTTAACTTGTGACTTTCTAACATATTGTATCATGAAACACGCGATAACATCTTTCCTTTCGGCTAATCTGAGTTTTAATGAACCTTTCCGTACCTTCTCTATGACACGGCTTTGATATTTTTCTACTAGAAGTGAACGTAGCACCTTAATGATTTAAATTCCATCTAAAGGAAAGTTATTTTTTTTTTGTCGAACTAATAATTCAAACAATCTAGTATTATTATGATTATATTTCGAGTATCTGATAGGTAAAAGACACTTATTTCCGATAAAAATGTTGATGATCGTTACTGGTAAGGAAAAAAAATTTATACTTAAAAGAAATAAAGCAGAAAATCATACAACATTGTTCTCTTAGTTGATTCGCGTTATTATGAAAATATTAAACAAGTAGATCAACAAAATAAATCACTTGAATTGATGAGCCTTTGTAAAAAAAAATAAAGAGAACAATATTTTTTTATTGTGGAAGGAAACGTGTAACCAACAACTCACAGATTCCTTTTCATTTATTCGGGAGAGCTCTCTTTTTGTTGTTTGTACGTTGTTTTACCCAAATACATTTGTTTTGCTTAGAGAAAAGATATTTGAAATATCAAAAAATATTTATCTGCATTTGGTTTAAGACGGGATAATTAAAGTCTAAATTGTATCCTTTGCTACTTACTAATCTCACCTAAATCTCCAGTAAAGCTTTTTATCATATCACTTTTTTATATCCACGTAAAATGATGTAAGCCTGACGATAATTTCCATTTTAATGGCAGTTTGCTTAAAAAAAAATCTTTGAAACAATAGAAACATGGTTATCTGCATTTGGGGAGCACTTAATTGCATTTAAAGTATCATCGCACACGTATTTAGTTTGTTTCCTATACATACAGTCAATTTATTGGAAGTAATTACAAACAACGAAGGTCATAGAACTGTGTCCTGCGGAACGCCATCTGTAGATCTGCGCGCTCACAAAAACACCAGCAACAACAACAGCAAAAATTGTGAAGAGACTCGAGAGATTCTCTGATACCCAAGAGACTAAGTTTAAGCGGTGCCACTTTGGCCTGTTATCTACGCGTCACCGAGGTGCTAGTACTAAACTTGGCGGACGTTCACTGGGACGCCGTGTTTAGTACTAGCCCCTCGGGGATCAAAGTATTATATAGGCCCATTTCTATATTGTGTGGTCGACAAATTATAATAATAAACGATATCTTTGATCCCCGAGGGTTAGTACTAAACAAGGCGTCCCATTGAGCTTCCGCCATGTTTAGTACTAGCACCTCGGAGGTGACGCGTAGATAACAAGCCAAAGTAGCACCGTTAAAGCTTATGGAAGGCGATAAGCTGGACGTAAAAGATCATCATCACTACTAATTACCTCAAGTACGGACGCTTGATGTCTTGAAAAGATCCCGGATTCCAACTACTTTAAGACTTAATTTTTCATCAACCTTAAAGAGTCCTGGAAGGATGGTGATGGCGATATGGCTTAAGTTAACGCAGACAACATTTACAACAAATACATCATGTAGCAGACAGCGTTACCAATAATTTCCATTCTACCAAAAAATTAGATTAGAAAAACTTTAGGGGATGGGTTTGGAAGAGGGATAACAATATTGACACAAACTTAAATGTGATGCAATAACTATTTCCGGGGAAATCGATAAGAGCGTAATGTAATATTTGATAATAAGATGTTTTAAAAAGTAAGACAACAGATCATTTTGCAACGGGTGAGTTATGTCACATAATGTTTTAGGTAAGATGAACAATGGGCAATGAAACGTTTATTCTTTTATTCTTTTAGTTATAAATAAATAAATTTGTCTGTTATATTTTATTTGGTCTTCTTTTGTAATTGCAGTTTCGCATCATTTTTATCAGTATTTTATGATATTGCTTTAGAAATAATATTTTTTCATTAATAATTTGACATATCCCTTTTGTTCCAGTTCATATTATTACCCCAGATATGGAAATTCAAATGAAAAGAAACAGGCTTAACAGATAATTGTTTATGGGAGCATTTTCAAAGCATATCTTACAGTTCACGTGCAACATTCTATTGTCACATAAGTAGCTTCTCCCCCCACCCGCCTCCCCCAACGAAAATGGGGAGCTCACTCGTGTACCCCACAGTTAATTAGTTCCATAACTCAAGGGGATATTATGTTCTTTCCCTTCAGCAATCCCAAGAAAGAAAGGGGGAAGGATTTTACCACCTCCCTTTGGGACCAACGTTGTAATTATTACTTGGAAATGGTCTGTGCTCTCATTTTGTCATTCTGTTCCTCTCTCGCCTCGCTGTTATATGCGCGATCGTATTTATTTCTTCCTTGTTAATTTCATCTAGTCAAATCATACAGTACACAACACGCGCATCCATTACCACGCATATATATATATATATATATATATATATATATATATATATATATATATATATATATATATATATGTATATAGTTGGTAACCCTATTATTTGTTGCTCTCACGGGTGATTCTTAATGGAACCTGACTGGTTGAGGAGACATAACCTGTTGTTGATGATATATTCAGTACATCTTTTGTAAGGTAGTGAGGAATTACCCTCAGTCCTGCTGTGCGTGATATCAACTTACGTATAGCCTCAGTTGTATTGGGCTTTCTGACTGGCTCTATATATATATATATATATATATATATATGTATGTATGTATATGTATATATATATATATATATATATATATATATATATATATATATATATATATATATATATATATATATATATATATATATATATATATATACACACACATATGTGGAGATGGTCGAAAGCCCAGTACAACTGAGGATGTATGTAGGATTGATATCATTTAGTATATAAATTTACGCACAGCAAGAATGAAGGTAATTCCTCACTACCTTACAAAAAAATGCACCTAATATATCCTCAGTCAGCCAGGTTCCAGTAAGAATCACCCGTGAAATCAACAAATAAAGGGTTTGCAAAAATTATGTTATGTAAGTTTGTCAGTGACCGTACTGGGATTTGCAAATTCCAAGAAAGATTATCTGTGTGATTAATTTATATTGCAGAGGATTATATTTTCACTTTATACGATGACTACGTTTATAGTGTTTACTCCTGTGTATCAGGTGTCTGTGTAACTTTCGTGGCTTCCGGTGCTATGCTAATTATGTGTGTTACCTAAATCGTGGTGACAGAAATAATGACTTTTATGTATTAAGGATATTGTACAAAACAGTTGTTCATATCAAAACAAACTTTTATATATATATATATATATATATATATATATATATATATATATTATATAGATTTATAGATTTATATATATATATATATATATATATATACTGTATATATATATATATATATATATATATATATATATATATATATATATATATATATATATATATATATATACTGTATATATATATATATATATATATATATATATATATATATATATATATATATATATATATATATATATATATATATATATATATATATATATATAACCATAGTGTGTTAATGAGGTCATTATATACCGAACCAACAATAAGGTCAGGGGATTTGTATGAGAATAAAATCGCTTTCATATAAAAAAAGGAAGAAAAACTCCTTCGCCCCGGAGTATCGTCTGAAGCGAATTTGTTTGTTATCGAATCATATCAGTTCATATTTACCGAGCAAACAAGGACTGCTCAATATCCCGTCCTCGAAAGATATAAGGCAAACACCCTTAAGAAGCTGCGTATATAGATCTTTTAGGAAAGAAATTAAATTTTTCTATGGAGATGATGGCTTCCTTTTTCTTGTAGGCTTCAGCTCTGCTATCCCAGATTATGTAACCTGGGTTGAATTGGGTCCAAAATGATCCTATATTTAGGAATAAGATTTGTTGACGGGTATTTTAGTAATTTTTTCTCTTAAGCGTCCAGAGAATTTCTGAATTATTCTGTCGTTCCGCTGTTTGCAGTAGTGGGGAAATAATAGCTGTTTATTTCTATCATAATTTCAATGAAATTATTGTAATTAATTGCAATTTATGCAACCTGCGAGGGATTTACGTTTAAGCAGGGAAAAGTTATATATAAAATGATGATGGTAGGGACCTTCTGATACATTCATAAATTTTATATTTTATCTATGATATCTTTTTTTTTTTATTAAAATACTGACAATTTCTCATGATAATTTTTAACAATGTTGAACCAAGTAATATATGATGATAACCATTTTCATGATAATTTTAAACAATGTTGAGCCAAGTATAACATGATGACAATCCTTGCGATCGTTTTGCTGCGTGTTATAGTCTGACCCTGTAACGTATATGGGCGTTTCCTTTGACCTTCACCTTCTAAGATAATTGCGTAAGAATAGAATTGTCTCTATAAAAACTGTTTAATTTACGGCCTTTTGAAAAATGAGCATAAGGAATTCTTAATTCTTTAGTAACTGAAAGGCACTGGGACATCGCATATGAAAACCTCCATTCCTTACAGTAGTCATGATTATTTTAATATAGATTTTTTTAAAATGCTACATTTGCAAGCTTCTACCAACTCTCTTTTAATCTCTTTGTATATTCTACACACAAATTTGAAATAGAAATAAAAAATGTTACTGTTGTTGATTTCAAAGAGAGAGAGAGAGAGAGAGAGAGAGAGAGAGAGAGAGAGAGAGAGAGAGAGAGAGAGAGAGGAATGAACAAGAATGTAATTTATTCCTTAGTCACTAAAAAATACAAAAGTACGAATGTAATATATTTTCCCGTCACTAAAAAAAGAAAAGTCGGCAACAGATGGCTGTTGAGTAAGACTAATGCCGTTTCAGGACAGTGAAATAAATCACAATTTTTTTATCCTTTTTTTTTTATCATGTAGTGTACACAGTTAAATCTTTAGTATTTTATTGCAAAGAGCAATCTGTCTTTGACATAGAAGGTAAATTTGTAAAATGTGCTTGATGTGAAAAGTTGGAGTGTAATTTCCATTTAGTATGATAACGAAATATAGAATAATAAATGAAGTTTAAACCTCGTAGGTAGTAGTAGTTAAAACAACAGGACTAAAAATAGCGAACAGGATGAAAAGTTCTTTCTTCATAAATTTTGCTAAGTACTCTAATCATGACTACCGGAAGGAATGAAGATTTATTTCTCTGTGAAGTTTAGATTAGGCTAAACATAGTTTAACATTTCTTAATTTTCACCTTTTATACTGTATAGCATGAGCCTCTCTTTGTGTAATGACAATTTTTATTTTTTACTAAACTAGAAAATTAGTAGGTATCCCTTATTAGCATCTGGATTTTCCTAAAATGTTGATATATATCCCTTTGGGGGAAATGAATTCGTATGGGGTGAATTGTATATATGCATGTATATATACATATAGTATATATATTTTTATAAATATTCTTCTGTTCGATCTCCCTGCATTATTTTAGTAGGAATGTACTCCTGATAAAGACAAGAAGAACTCTCTGGGAATAGCAGAGGGAAGTGGGCTAGGTTGTGTTGTTAAAATTAACCGTTCCTGACAGCTTATAAGTTAGTATTAGAGACCTATCCAACAGGTAGGGTCTCACCAGGCCTTCTAAGTTAGAGAGTCCTGTAGCCTCATTTTCCTCTCTACTATGTAGCGGCGAGTCCTTGTAGTTTTTCAGACTGCCCACAGGCTATGAACGAATGGCTGTTTACAACAACAAAACCAGGATCTGTGTCCTTGACCCGAGGTCAGTCAGAGAGAGAGAGAACACAGCGATCCTCCAGGGCACACGCATGCGTCCGTGCTCCTGATAACTCTGTCCTTTGTCCCTTTTCGTCTTTTTTTTACTAAATGAAACACCGTTATGCGTTGTTCCAGAATCCTGGGCGCCCATTGCAGTGGGCAAACAGCCTACGTGAACGGTAAGTCTGGAATTGACAAGTATTCGCCGACTGCTGGTATTTCTTCCACTGTACTTCTATTTTCATTTTTCCCCCCCTTCATCAGCCACTGACTAGAGATCCGGGTGGAACCATATTTCCTGTATGAAGTCTAGTATGAAGTATAACCATTATTGCCTGGTGAGATTGCATAAGATATTCCCCTTGCAGTAAGTAGGAATTAGGGAGAGGTCAAATATAAGTAATACTCAGGCAAGCCTTGGAACCTGATCATACCATTGTTTGGAAGAGGAATAGCCTTTAATATACTTGGATTGCTTACGATGAGCTATGAGAATGATCATCTGTTGCGTTATTACTGAAGTAGGGGAGATATTACTGCGTCCGAAGTTGACTAATTGGCTCAAGTAATTTCCCTCACTTTAACCATGCATTGTTTCTTTTGTTGGGACTAGGTGGCAATAAATGGGTGATTTAATTCATTTGTTCCAGAAATAATAAAATTATTCAATAACATAGTTCCGACTGGCAACCTAATCTAATTAAGTAATTGTCTGTCTGTGAGGTAACTTTTAGCTTTAATTGACAGGATTACGTGGATTTTAGGTAGAGCAGGGCTACATAAATTACAGCAGTTAATAATTAACTCATCAGCCGAAGGACTCACATAAGAATATATATATATATATATATATATATATATATATATATATATATGCCTGTGTATGTGTATGTGTATTTGAGTGTGTGTGCATATGTTTGTTTGGGTGTGACTGTTTTTCTGTCTGTGTGTACGCTAGATGGGCATGGGATTAAAATTTTAGTCTTTTATTTGGTCCTAATTTCTTTCTTCCTGGATATTAAGACCTATCCTCATCAATGCAATTGTATTTTCATTTAATCAGGAATGCCTCTAGAATCTTATTTAATTGTGCAATATACTACACATGTGATATTTTATCGTTCATAGTAATAATTAGGAATGCAGTGGCATTCGGTAAGAATCCAAGTATAAGCAGTTTCAAATCCGGTTCTCTACCTTGCATACATTAATATAACTGAACAGATAAGGAAATGGCATTGTACTTCAGCAGAAGGTGGTTCAGATACCAAAGGAGGTTATTATTACCACTCATTACCATCAATATGATTGATACGCGTACCGAGCGTGTCCAGTTACCTTGCATCATCGTGTGTCAACCTCTATGATTACCTCAGCAAAATGCTTATTATAGTAAAACGACCAAGAACACCATTACGTATAACAAAGTAAGGGAAAGAAAAGTGGTGACCAGACAATATCTTCCCATTACCCAGGATCTGATTGAAGCAGATTGCCCTCAGATCTGAACGGAAAATTTCCTTTTAAGTGCGGCAGAGATACTAAATTTCCCGCGATGGTCCCAGGTTCCTTGAACGAGGTATTAACATGTCTCTGGATTCTCTCTGTAACAAAGGCCTCATTAATGTTAATGAAGTCCTTTGAGAACCTATCGTTACTCTATATTGGCGACAGCTTTGAGCATATTCGTAAAATCATAGAGAGAGAGAAAGAGAGAGAGAGAGAGAGAGAGAGAGAGAGAGGAAGGTTTGAATTTTAGTTTAAATGTCATCTGAGATGGGAGTCAGAATGTAAGGGATAATGTACTGGGTAATTATACGAACTCGAGACATTCATGCAAAAGTCTTTATAAGGAAGGAAAATTTCTCAGGAAAATATTTTTATAACTTAAGAAACGTTTTTAAGAGAAATTTCCTATTCAGTTATTTTATGCGTAAGTAAAGAAAACACAACGTTAACAGAATACTGAAAGGCAAATTTATTTTAAACCACATACAATGACTAAGAGAATATCCCAGTAGTATAAAAATGGGCTTAGGGGAGAGAGAGAGAGAGAGAGAGAGAGAGAGAGAGAGAGAGAGAGAGAGAGAGAGAGAGAGAGAGAGAGAGAGAGAAAAGCTCCCTTTGTTTCGAGACTTACGCACGCATTATACAAATGGGGTGGAATGCAATGCTCCTATTCCACTGGTACCTCATACTAATGCACTTTTCCATTCATCACCCATCCGTCTTCAGTGTATATGTCTCATAACTCAGTATGAATTCACTTGTATAATTTTAGTATTTTTTAAACTGGAGTTAATAAGCTTTGCAGATCTTTCGGCTGCCAAACATTTGCATTTGAATTTCACAAATGAATCTCATGTGTTAGTAATAAACTATACAGTATGTCACTGTGTATTTGTGATGATTGTAAAGGTTTGCGAAAGCTGCAGTTTTGTGACAGTATACAGTAATACAAAGAGACGGATAGGGTAGTGAGAAATAATATAGGTGAAAATGGGGAGACAAATGATGAAAAAAAAAAACATAAATATTACTGTAGGAAGTTAATTAGCGAAGAGAAATGATGCTGAATAAATATATTTTGAAATGTCTCAGAGTAAAACATGCCAAGGAAGAAGTATAGTGTTAAAAGTAATTACAGTTCTTAACATGCAAAGGACAAAGCGGATTCTGAAAAAAAATGGTTCTTTGCAGATGGACTGAACATTTTCAACAGACTTTGAATGACAAACAAGAGAGGCTGCTCTGAATGGTAAGAGTGGCCGGGTAGTGTATAATTCGGACTATTTGCTTATCTGTTTGCCGAAGATGCAAGGCATTTAATTAGGAGATTGAGGAATGGAAAGGTGGTATAAGTGAATGTGATGACAAGTGAGACATTACAGTATGGCCAGAGACGCACAGTGTGTTTCGGTAAGGAAAAGGTTTCATGGAAACAGTGAGAGAAATAATTCTTTTGTTGTTTAAAGAAAGAACGCTGGATGTGGTTGTAAGCATTCTAAGGGGAAATAACTCACTCTTTGCTGGAAGGTGTATGCTAGGATTTCGATTTAGACAATAAGATTGTTAACGAAAGGCTTGATAATGGAGGTTTTCGTGGGTTTAGATAAGGAAGAAGGTTGAATAGTGTTTGCTAACCAACATTTGTCTGAAATGTTTGAGTAAACAGAAAACATTATATGCTGCATATACGGATTTAGGTAAAGTTATTGCAATGCTTATTCTTGCAATATAGTGTGCTGTGGATGTGTGCTAAAGAAAGTAATTTTTTTGGCAATTACAAATTTTTATGATTAACGTGAAAGATATGTTAGAATTTTAGAAGATAGATGAACCACTTGAGGTTAGAGGAACAACAGGATCGAACAAGAAAAGTGCTTGTCAGTGTGTCTTAAAATTTCTGATTATTGCTAATGATACATTTCCAGCTGCTGAAATTTCAAAGAAGCTGCATGTGCTGGTAAGCGAGCCTGCGACTGTTCTTCAAGAAAGAAGTTGAAAGTGAAGTTCATCAAATTGAACTTTCTGACGATAAACGAAAACAAAGAGAAGAATGCCAGCATAGAAAGTGATAAAGTAAAAATGGCAAATTTATAGTTACATGAGAGTGAATGTAATAGATGGAAGTAGGGTGAGAGAAGTGGTAAATTATAGATTAGGTGAAGAAATTAAGATAGAAATATGCAAAAAGCTCGGGGGTATCGATTGATTTTTAAAGGACTATACTTTGTCAAAGTGATTATGAGGAAGTAGAACGATAATAAACTGAAATGAGAGAAGCTGATGAGACCAACTGCTCATGTACTTCATGGGGGCAGGAATGCCTGATGATGTTTACAGGTCGCGTGCCAATGGAGTAAGACATACTGGTGAAAAATATGGACAGTTTGGAAGCCTTGGAAGGAGATCATTATTCAGGGAGGCACAATACGTGGTGGCTAGCAGGGGTGGGAAAGGTTGTCAAGGACTCAGTATACAGAAAGTTAGAGAGGACTTACAAGACAGGTATGAGTAGCACATTATAAGGAAGTGTGAAATCTACAAAACTGTGAGCGGATCCACGCCGTTATTGTCTTGGAATTCCGATATAAAATCATCGGTGTATGTATCTTATAAATTTTATCAACTTTTCACTGTCACGTATTATACTAATACTCCTTTTATATACATAGACAAGGTTGTCTTCTTGTTAATATCCATGTGTTTTGTAACCAAATTCTGTTACACTTTAAGATTTATAGATCCATGTCCGTTGGCAATTTAAAAGTACTAATTTGACGAGAAATATTTCTTAATAAAGATTGGAAGGCAAGGAAATAGTAAAAGGTTAGTTAAGGGTTTAAAATTTTGGAAGATTTTAAAACTGGAAATACATGTTTGTTACGCTGTTTGTGAGTGTGTGTGTGTGGCGGAGGGGGGGCGGGGAGATAGCAGCTGTTAGTATTTGGACAGTGCAAAATACATTCGTGATCAAGTGTGGAAAAAAAAAATCATATTTCAGAGCAAATTGTGGATAAGATAACAAAGATAAGGACAAAAGGTGAGTTTGTATTAAGGGATTTTAAAAGCTGCAATGGTATATAGCCCCCTTGGGGATAAAACGAGTGTAGTAAAACAGAAAAAATCTTGATGCATTGGACATTTCCGAATTGCGGAGATCGTTCTTGACGTTTCTAGGTTACTCTTGTTTGTCGATTAGTTGCAAATGTGAGAGAGAGAGAGAGAGAGAGATGGCACTTAAAGGTGAGTATTTGTGAGGCAAGAGCTCGTAGCTAGTGATGCAGACAAGTCTGCGTGAACTTATATTAGAATTCTGTGAACACAAATTAGCAAAAGTTTTCGCGTTATTTTATAAATATAATTATTTTCCTCGTTAAGGAAGAGGGACAAACATATAATTTGTGTGTGTTTGTGTGCGTGAACTGCTATATCATATAAGTTGTTTGTTTTTTACTCTCTATTTCTCTCTCTCTCTCACTTTGTGTTTAGAAATTTGGAAGAAGTTTTGAGATATAATCTGTTAATAGTGTGGAATTAATTGCGCTTAAATGATATATTTGGCTTTATTTAAAATTAGGCTACCGCATGAATAGACAGAGTAATAGTATGTCTATACCAGCAGTTTAATGTAGTAATTTATTACTAATTAATGATTATATATACTAATATGAGGCGGGCTAAATGAACAGAAATTTTTTTAGGATAGAAATTAGAAACGTATGTTTTTAGTTTTCCGTAAAAGAAAACTATTGAGATAGCTATGTGTCTCTCCGTCCGCACTCTCCGCCCTCAGATCTTAAAAACTACTGAGGCTAGAGGGCTGCAAATTGAGGCTAGAGGGCTGCAAATTGATATGTTGTTCATCCGCCCTCCAGTCATCAGACGTACTAAATTGCAGCTCTCTAGCCTCAGTAATTTTTGTTTTATTTAAGGTTAAAGTTAGCCATGATCGTGCGTCCGGTACCGCTATAGGTGTCAACAACACAGGCCACCACCGGGTCGTGGCTGAAAGTTTCATGGTCCGCGGCCGAGAGTTTTATGGGCCGTGGCTGAGAGTTTCATGGGCCGTGGTTGAGAGTTTGATACAATATACGCTGTACAGAAAACTCGATTGTGCCGAAGAAACTTCGGCACATTTTTTACTAGTTTTTACTTGACTTGGATATACGAGTGTTATGTCATAATATTAAAACTAAAAAGGCGAAATTACTCTGTTAAAGTTATAAAAAAAAGTACTATTGCAGTTGCTGAGAAGTTAACCCTGCCCTCACATTTATTGAGATATTTCAATGTATCGAAAAGTAAAAAGAGCGAAGTAAGTGGTAACACTCTCTTCAGAAAGGGAAGATTCTAACGCATCGTTAAATGAAGAATTTATCATTCTTTGCGAAGATTTCCTCCACATAAAACTAATGAAATTCAAATTGGACGTTCCCTATGAAAGAACTTTCCCACATCGCTTTCAAACAGAGCAAATAATACGCTTGGGAGATCGCCGAAATCAGATTGTCTTGTAATTCATATATTTACCGCTCTCTCCCCTTCCGTTCATACATTTTCCAATTTGACACACTCCCTCTTCTTGTTCGTCTCTTCCCAATGGTTCTCTAAATCTCGAGCTATAAGTGTTATGGGAGACACATTTCAGAACACATTTCACGATAGATGAAATCGTCGGGAATTCATGAATGTGAAAAACAGTCACGTGTTTTGTGTGTGTGTGTGTGTGTTTGTATATATATATATATATATATATATATATATATATATATATATATATATATATATATATATATGCATAATAGATTTTGGACTGATAACCTTACTCCACATAAGTAATTTGCTAAATGTGCAAATATATTTGTATTTCCATGGCATATGTACCAATGTATGAGGTCTACCTGTAGTCTTTTATAACTGAATTAATGTTAATAGGAAAGTTCATAAATAAGACAAAACCCTATATAAGGAAATAACTCCCGTCTGACCACATCATTGTGAATCATAGTACCCAACGTTTACGATTACTGTAAGTGAAGAGCTTGTTCTTCCCAGTGTATGAAGCCCTTTAAATGTAGCTATGTGGAAAGAACAATGCAGAATATAAGACAATCTATGAGAAACTTTCAACGTGTTTGAGAGGAGTGCCGAATTTATATACTCTTGCTTACAGCAATAAATAAATTACCCTTCATGCACAATATTCAACGTTCTAATAAGGAAAATGTATTCTTCAGCTCACTTATTATCAAAATATATTAACAAAATCTTGGTACTGCACCCCCCTTTATGTCTGTATTCATTTCAGTTCTGTTATAAGAACACTTTTTGTCAGTATTTTCTATCATGATCTAAACTTTAAATTTTTTTACAGTGACCAGAAATGTTGTAGACGTTGTACTTACTGCCTTTCATAAATTCTCAAATTTCTAGCCCCCTTCCGGGTCCCTAGTGTACGTTAGCCTACATCCTTTTCGTTACAGAATTAGGCATTTTAGATTAAAATTTGGTATTAAATAAATCAATATCAATAACCTTAAGGAAAACAGAACGAATCAAGGTTTTGTAAATATACTTTACTACTACATATTTCACTTTATTTCTCAAATTAGGGTCAGTGTGCAGCATCCTGATAATATTCCTTGTAGTGATGATGCAGAATCAGTTATCTTTCAAGTAAGATATATTATCATAGATGACAAAAATAAAATGAGAATGAAAAATAGAAAATGAAGGGATATGGGTCTGTAGAGAGAAAATGACCCCGATATCCCCACTTTCTATTGCATCTCAGCTGCTCTTTGGATTACTCAAGCTCTTGGCGAACGAATATCCTGAAAACAACATCTCCTGAGATATAAAAGAATAAATACTCAGAAAACAAAGAACGGTCTTGAGCTTAAGAACCAGTCTTTGATCTCAGTTTCCTTTAGAAGGGTGCCATCTATCTAGAGAATCTCTTCTTTTGAAAGAGTACACAAAGAATTCTTCAGAACTTGAAGGGACATTATAAAATCAGTCTTTAGGAGCCCATCGTCAAAAAGTAGGTTTTTGGTAAGTTAGGGAAAAAGAAATTTTTATATAAGCTTTATAAGCTTTGTAGGGAAACAGTTATTATTTAAACAGTCAATTAAACATGCAATTTCATTGTTGGACAGGCTCCAGTTCGACGTAAGGACGAGTGCTCTGTGGAGAAGGGTAGAAACGGAGTTGGATTTAAAACACCAAATGACAAATTAGCGATACTTTCATGTAGTACACTTACCCGGCTACATTCTGTTCCACAACATTTACTTTGTTAACATTAAGTGTCTCATGACAAATACAGAGGGTAGGAGGACGTATGTGTTAACGACGGTCGAACAAGTTGTTTAATAAAAAGAGATTCCAGAATGAGAGGGTCTTGAGGGTTGGTGGTATGGCCTGAAATGCAGAATTCTTTATTGTCAATGTGTTTTACAAATTTTCGAGTACTTAAAGTTTTGAGGCAGTTACAACTTTTGCTTTTTTAATGAAATGTTTTTTTTTATTGTTGATATAATTTCCTATTCACCAGCTTTGCAGGAAAACAATTATTACTTAAAAAGTCAATTAAAAATGCAATTTCATTATTGAAAAGACTCCAGCTAGACGTAAGGACGAGTGGTCTGTGGAGAATGGTAGAAACGGAGTTGGATTTAAAATTACCAAAACATGAGCTATAAAAGTTGGCAACAAGTCCAGTAAAAGTTTTCTTCTTAAAACTCGTGGTGTTAAAACTGTCGTTTTGTCTGAAAACTAAATTAGAACGTCCAGGAATGGTAGATAGTCGTTCACCTCTTTCTCGATAGTAAACTTTATGCTCGAGTGTAGTTGTATTAGCATATTCTACGAAGAGGTCAGCGTCATATTCACGTTTAAATAGGGCGAACGTATCGTCAACATACCTAGAATGAAAAAGGGGGTAGAATCTTAATGGGCAATTATCGAGCATGTGCTCCTCCAGGGAGCGCAGGAAGATATTAGCAAATGTGGGACCAAGAGACATGGCCTCTACTTGTTTGAATAATTTACCATCAAAAGTAAAAGCAGTCTCCAGCACTGCGATTTCAAGTAAAGTTTCAAAATGCGTGCGGTTAAAGTCATTATAAGCAGAATCAGGAACAGGAAATAGCTTGTTAAGAACCAATTTAATAGTTTCTCCAACAGAGATATTAATAAGTAATGACTCTACGTCGAGACTGTCCATGAATAAATCAGAATCTTGTCGAAGAATGGTTTCTTTAAATTGCAAGGAGTTATTTAATGAATACTTATTCTTAGTTAGGTGGTCCAACATGGGTACAAAAAATTTAGCCAGTTCGTAATTTGGTATTTTAAGCGAAGCAAGGATAGGTCTAAGGTTAATGTCTGGCTGGTGAATTTTCGGCAGGCCGTAAAGGGCACCATACGAAGAGCCTGTGGAAAAAAGATCTTGGTAAATAATCTCATAAATGACATTATCCTTCTTCAGACACCTAAGAAAACGGTTGATTTTATCTTCTATTTAAAAAATATTATAGTAGTCAGGCATCCCAATAAGTTCAAATTTTGTTCTGTCATTTAAAATACTTAACACTTTGGCACTCGCATTTGTTGAGAATCACCGTACCTTTACATTTATCAGGTGGGGCGAGAATGATGTCTTCGTTTTTTGGCAGTTATTGCAAGATGTCAAAAACTTCTTGTCGGAGAAAAGGGGTCCATCTGGTTTTGAGACGTCTTAAAGTCCTGTGAGAAAGTTTCGTGTTTCATCTTAGCAACCCTGATGATGTAATTATGTAGACAATTACGAAACGTTGGAATAAAGAGAGCCTGTACATCTGTGTGTGTCCTCATCTCTTTATCGACGATTATATATATATATATATATATATATATATATATATATATATATATATATATATATATATATATATATATATATATATATATAAATTGACAAAAATGACACGAAAACTTCCGTACAAAAGTTGCTGTAAAATGCTTCAAAAGTTCTTCTAAAACGTAACAGCAACTCTAAACCATTAGTAAATTGCTATCAATTACCTACATAAACAAAATATTAATAAGCAGATAAAATTGTTGATCACAAAAAAGAAAAGAAAAATAAGGATCTAACAATCAACGAAGCATAGAGAAAAACACTGGATTTCATTGCTGGCTATGTTTCTAATTCCATTAGCGAATGCAGTAATAAAACCTAGTAAGTGTTTCCGATTTCGAACTACCGGGAGGAAATTAAGTGGAAGTTTTACTGTCCAGTCTAGCAGCCACGTCCTGATTGCTTCCAGTTCTCTCCATTAACTTCGGGAAGACTTTATAGGGATAGTTCTTTAGTTTTTTTTTTTTTTTTTTTTTTTTTTTTTTTTTGCCAATGAAGTTAGACGATGGTTGCACACCCAACGTGTCTAGCTAGCAGCTCACAAAATATCTCGAAATGTGTAGAGGGATTTCTATAGCACTTGATGGAGGAGAGGCGTCTTCCCTAATGAGAGGGTGAATAGATTTTCATTAGGTCTGGATTCGGATACAGATCCTAGAAACTGAATTCATTTCCGTCAAAATGGTTTAAGTAAATTTAAGATTTATTTTCTTGCAGATTGTTTTTTTTTTTTTTTTTTTTGTAAACTGTTTCCAAGTTATTTAGCAATCATTATGCGGATATACCTGTTGTTATTGTTAGTGTTAAAACCACCAACGACGGAAAATTAATAAATAGCAACAGGGTTCCTTGCCTGTGTCGGCATCGGAGCAAAAACGCTTCCGTGATTCGTTTGTAGATCCGAATCCATCTCGGACTTTCTATCAACACTTTCGTACTCCAAGAAGTTAATTTAATGAGAGTTTAATTGAAATTCGTTGTGACCATTTTACAATATGATGAAACCATGCCCTATACAAAAGAAGTTAAGAAGGCGATTTGTTGCGACCTACTTTGCAGTTGTTTTTTTAGTGAGAGCCAAGTAAACCATATACAGAACGCCTTGAATTTGTGTACTCGGTATATATTTGTATGTCCTTCGCCCCAGTCGTACACCACTTCAAGCCTGATGAAAATGTCATAGAGAATGTAAAAAAACTGCCTGAACTTAATACAGCGTACAAGTGATGATTTTTAAAAATAATAATAATAATAGTAGTAATAATAATAATTATTATTATTATTATTATTATTATTATTATTATTATTATTATTATTATTATTATTTAACATTAACATATAAAATCCCCATTAAGTTGTTAAAGTGAACACGAGCTTCCGTTCTCCAAGCAGGCTCTCCAACCCAGATCCTAGGCATTTGAATGGAAAACTAGGTCTGGGTTTGTAACATGAAGGCACTTCCCTTCCAATACTTTATGTTCCGACAACCACTACTGTAGGTCTGACCTAATTCAGGTCTAAGGGGATAAACAGAAGTGTCAAGCTGAGTTCCCTGCCCCAAATGTTAGTAAACCTCCTTGCACTTTCCTTCAAAGTTAATTGAAGAAGTCAGTTGTCCAAGTAAAGAATGATGTTCCAGAACATGAAATCAATGCTAGAGGAGTGAGGACTCAAGAGTAGGCTTGCGGTATAGAGACTGAAACACAGATCCTCGCACTAGAGGACTCGGGCCTGCCATAAAATCCCCATACAGTTGTTAAAGTGTACACGAGGTTATACTAGAATATTTGACTGCGATAAATCGAAAACGGAAGAATTACCAGGTAAAATACAAATAATTCATTCAAAAACATATAGTTGTAAACATTCCTAAACAGCAGCATCTCACGAAAAACTGAAGTAATGGTCACCTGCATATTTCATTTTATATCTTCAATAAAGTGCAGTCCGTGATCATTTTCCTTGTAGTGATATTACAGGATCTGTCCAAATTTCAAGCAAGATATATGATTGTAGATGCCATAGGTAAAACGAGAATGTAAAGTAATAAATATAAGGATGTTGGTCTTTAGAAAGACAATGAACTCGGGTCCCCCCATTCTCTCTGGATCTCGGCAGCTCTTTGGATTACTCGAGCTCTTTCCGAAAGAGAATCCTGAAAACCACATCTCCTGAGATCTAAAAAAAATATATACTCAGAAAACAAAGAAGGTTCTTGAGCTTAAGAGCCAGTCCTTGATTTAATATTTTGAGAAGGATGTCATCTTCCTAGAAAATCTCTTCTCTTGAAAAAGTACACAAAGAATGTCTCAGAAGTTGAAGTGACATTATAAAATCAGTCTTTGAGTGTTCATCGTTAAGAGAGACGTCTTTGGTATGTTATGGGAAAGGAAATTTTATATAAGCTTTGGAAGGTATAATTGGGCAATTCTATTTTTATCTGTCGTGCACTGACGATACTTTCATGCAATACAGGATGTTAAAACACATCACCATTATGAACCTGATGGTATAAAATACCTTTTAATCGCCAAATGTCCGGAGGTAAAAAAAAAAAAAAAAAAAAGACGGGGACCCTGTGATCCTCTTGTAACCACACTAAGAGGATTATACAAACTCCAAGTCTCTCATGCAGTGTAGAAAAGGGAAAACGGGAAAAGTATATCGGTCAGGGACATCAAAACATCGCACTAGGGGGAAAAGCTTTGCAAGACGTCTTCGAAAACAAAAAAACCGGTCTGTAAAACCTGTAGAGAAAATATAAGTTATATAACAAGAGACAATAAGACTCTTATTGGATTAGCCTGTGCCATAACTGTTTACGACAGACAGGAAAAACATGGAGGAAAAAATAAGATCTTGAGAACGGCTGACGTTTATTGGAAGTGTAAATGTTGAGATGAACGGAATCTTAGTCATTTTAATAAATTCAAAAATCATGAAGTACTCCACTGTAAATTCCCATAAATTTGTTGAATGTTTTTAAGACTAAAAGTTTAATAAAAACCCTTGAGAGAGAGAGAGAGAGAGAGAGAGAGAGAGAGAGAGAGAGAGAGAGAGAGAGAGAGAGAGAGAGGGAGAGAGAGAGAGAGAGAGAGATAGATGCCTATGGTTTTTAAATTTTAATCGAAGAAAATTTTTAGAGTATGAAAGTAATATTATTAGCTTAACTGGTAACTCAACTTCATTATTGGTATTTTAAACTGAAATCGTCCATATTCAGATATGGCACGTTCGTAATTTATTGGTTATGATTTAACAAAGGAATTTAGATTGCATAGTTCTAATTCCAAAAAGGGTGTTTCACTGCAGCTTGAAGTAACTATTATTAAATTTATCTGCCATTAGCATACATTTTGTCTATAGTTTGGTCAGGAATATCTCATAAAGTCAGTGGCTTCAAACAAAACAGGTTTCGTGAGCATTTGCCGCCGCCTTCAACGTTTTAGCATCTAGAAAATATAATAATAATAATGGAGAAATATATCCACAGTTATGTATATGTTCATATATTTAATAAATCTGTACAGAAAGCTTTCAGGAAACTGTTCGATTCCCCTTTTCAGTCTGTATAGATTTATCTTTTAAATATAATGTACATATACATAACTGTGGATTTGTTTCTCCATTTCAAAACACACGCTACTATGGGAATTTTCATAATAATAATAATAATAATAATAATAATAATAATAATAATAATAATAATAAAAATAAAAATATCCTTTATTTCAAACAAAAGAGGTTTCGTGAGCATTTGCAGCATTCTTTAACCTTTTGACATCTGGACGTTTGTGAGAAGAGGCCATTCATGCATTTTCCTATACCAGTGACCTACCGAAAAGGGTATGGACTAAAGGCGGGCCTGTAACACTTATCCCGCCACATTCTAACCTACAACACTTACTCTGTTGACTCTTGGCTGCTTTTGTTTTTTTTCTTAAATGATGTCAATTTGCTCCTTGGAGAGTTAAGCTGAAACGACACTTTGTTTTCTTTCATTAAGTGTTCGTTTGATATTGGTCCAAGTGTTAGAGAAAGGAACGTCCTGATCTGAATCGTCGGATACACACACACATATATACACACCCAAACACGTAAAATATATATATATATATATATATATATATATATATATATATATATATATATATGCATATATATGTGTATATCTATATCTGTATGTGTGTGTATGAATGTATATATTCGTTTATAAACTAAAATATTAATATTTGGTAAACTATACTGCTGGAAAATTAAGGAAACTCAATTATATAAATTCATAAAAATAACAAGTCCAAACCAATGTTCATTTTCTCCTCCCAGCTATGCGTAGATGTCAGGATATTGATTCATTTGTCCCTCATAAAATTGCTTTATAAAAAAACTAATCAAATATTTTTTTGTTAAAATTTCATATTAGGCGATATCTTTATATCCTTGGAATGAAAAAACGAGTAAAAAATGTGCCGAAGTTTCTCCGGCGCAATCGAGTTTTCTGTACAGCCGCTACAGCGTGTAATCAAGGCCAGCGAAAGTAGATCTATCTTTCGGTGGTCTCGGTATAATGCTGAATGAGCCGCGGTCCGTGAAACTTTAACCACTGTCCGGTGGTGGCCTATCCCCTATAATTGCCAGAAGCACGATTATGGCTAACTTTAACCTTAAATAAAGTAAAAACTACTGAGGCTAGAGGGCTGCAATTTGATATATATGATTATTGGAGGGTGGACGATGAACATAACAATTTGCAGCCCTCTAGCCACATTGGCTTTTAAGATCTGAGGGCGGAGAGAATACAGTGCGGACGGACAGACAAAGTCGTCACAATAGTTTTCTTTTACAGAAAATTAACAAAGAAGTAAGAAAATTAACCCTCTTGATATCGATTTTGCAATAAAGGAAAAAATGCCACACAGATACAGTAGATATTATGATAGTCATTCCCTATATGATAACAAATATAGTTATGAGAAAAATATAGATCTCTCTCTCTCTCTCTCTCTCTCTCTCTCTCTCTCTCTCTCTCTCTCTCTCTCTCTCTCTCTCTCTCTCTTCTCATCAAGTAAAACTGACTTTTATTGATAATATGGCCTATCGTATTTTCCCATATATCTGTCTTTGGCCCTTGATTAAGGCAAAACAAGATATATGGTCCGCCATTTACCAGAGTGGCTGCACTCTCGTACTTTTTAGTTATTTCTAAAGTTTGTTATGAAACATATCGATAAAAATGAAACTGAAGAACAATTAATTTCGATTATATATATCATCCTCTCTTCGGACAAATTAAACTCAAGGACTTTTACCTTTCAATTCATATTTTCTTTTAAGACAATACTGAGAGTAACGAATTGCTAGTAGCCAAATCACAAATTTAATCCAATAACCGTTTTCCTTAGAATCAGCTTCGATGCCCCAGCTGTCAGCTAAGAGCCCGCTCAGCAAGCATTTAGGCTACCCAGACTGTCAGCAAAAAAGTAAAATACACAGCATGGGAACTTCTCTACCTGGCGGCATTTTCCCGAGATGTGACCGAGTAACGGGACCTTTCCCTGAAAGAAGCGGGACGCCATATCTTAAGAACTAAACATAGAATTTTCTTGAAAATAATGTCATTATGTTCCCAGGTATTACCGTGGTGACTGTCCCTTTTATCCAGACATTACTGTGGTGACTGTCCCTTTTATCCAGGTATTACTGTGCTGACTGTCCCTTTTATCCAGGTATTACTGTGCTGACTGTCCCTTTTATCCAGGTATTACCGTGCTGACTGTCCCTTTTATCCAGACATTACTGTGGTGACTGTCCCTCTTAACCAGGTATTACTGTAGTGACTGTCCTTTTTTGTCCAGGTATTACTGTAGCGACTGTCCCAGTTATCCAGTTATTATTGTGCTGACTGTCCCATTTACCCAGGCATAACTGTTCTGTCTGTCCCTTTTATACAGGTATTACTGTGCTGACTCCCTTTTATCTAGGTATTACTCTGGTGACTGTCCATTTTGTCCAGGTATTACTGTGGTGACTGTCCCATTTACCCTAGTAAACCTAAGCATCCCCCCACTAAACCAAAACTTATCCCCTGCTAAACCCAAACACACCCCTTGCTAAACATATCCCCACTAAACCCAAACACACACACCCCCACTAAACCTGAGTACACCCCCAACTATACCTAAACCTTGATACAGAATTATTAACCATAGGAAAGAAAGCCATTCTCAATAACATATGTCTGTGATATCAAGTACATGGAATTAGGTATGGTAAACATGCTGAGTTTATTTACCACATACGTTACTAAGTGAAGGGAAAGGGAAATGGGGGCAGGGGAAGGTGAAGGTGGTAAGGATTTGAAACCTACCCTTTTATCTAAGTTGGGTCAAATGATGGCAAATTTTGTCTAGATCGGTCAAGCGGTTACCACATAAGTTACAAAGAGAAGGGGGAATGGGGACGGGGAATGGGAAATGAGTACGGGTTTGAAACATACCCTATTATTTCAGTTGGATCAAATGTTGGCCACGTGCCAAATTTTGTCTAGAAGTTACAAAGGGAAGGTGGTAAGGGTTTGAAATCTACCCTATTATCTAAGTTGGTTCTAATGATGGCCACATGCCAAATTTTGTCTAAATTGGTCAAGTGGTTACCACATAAGTTACAAATGGGAGGCGTTACAGGTTTGAAACCTACCCTGTTATCTAAGTTGGGTCAAATGATGGCCACATGCCAAATTTTGTCTATGTCGGTCAGATGGTTACAGCCTAAGTCACAGAAGGAAGGGGGAAGGGAAATGGGGTACAGATTTGAAACCTACCCATTATCTCAGTTGGGTCAAATGATGGCCGCATGCCAAATATTGTCTAGATGTCATAACCGCCAGGAATATAGCTTGCTATTGCAAGATTGCAAATGTTGGATCAATGAGTTCTTGTGACTCTCAACTGAACGGTGGGGAGTATCATTTTAAATTGATTGATACCCTCAATTGTGACGGAGTTTACGTCGGTTAATGATAGCTCCATAGGGAGCTTTGTCTTTCCTTATGAGGGAAATTTGCGCTCCAGAGTCATCAAATGCCTTGACCTGGCGTGCGGGGTAGCTACCTTGTGGAGGTGCCACATATATGGGACCCTCGGCTGGAGGGCCTAAGGACATGGGATTTGTAAATGCCAAGGCAATAGCGGGAGTACTTGATTTATTATTGGGGCATTTTGTCCATGTGGAAGAATGGCCATAAACTTTGCAAGCCATGCAATAGCTCTGGCTATAATCCCTTTGTGGCACTGCCCCTGTGGAGGGCGGAGACTTGTTATTTAGGGGATTCCCAGGTGTGGCTTTGTTTTGGCACTGCTCGGTGGAATGCCCGGCTTTCCTGCAGAACCCACACACAACGGGCGTCTGTGAGTGCCCATGGGTGGATGGGTGTCCCATGTGTTGGCGAGGCGACAGCACTCCGCTAGAGTCGTGGGCGCTTTTTCGCATACATGGGTGGCTAGGGCGGAAGGGGAGTAATATAAGGCTCACGGTACGCCAGCCAGTGGATGTCCCTGGAAAATATTCCTATCCATCTATCTATCTATCTATCTATCTATCTATCTATCTATATATATATATATATATATATATATATATATATATATATATATATATATATATATATATATATATATATATATATATATATTATTTGTGTGTGCGTGCGAGCACGTGTACAGTTGTATATATAATGTGCTGAAATTAGATATATTTTACTGAAGCAGATTTAATTCACAACTATGAAGGAGTATAGCCTCATTGATTCAAGAAACTACAACAACTGTGCACCCAATGGACACGTGCGAGTGTGAAGGCCTGTCTGTGTGTGTGCGCGCGCGCGTGCGCATAGTATTGTACCATAAACTTCAATTAAAGCTAACACAGCGTTAGTATGCTCGATGTACAGTATGTTGAAGACCAGATGAAAGAGGACATGCCTTGGGTACGGAGAACAAAGGTATTTACTTGACAAGCTAATGAGTAATTTTAATTCAGTATCGTCCTCTCATTTTTAGAGATGAAAATATGCAATAAATGCTCCATATTGTCGAAAGAGATAATAGCAAAAGCATTACTTATGCCAAAAAAAGTTTTAATAATGCAGGTAAAATTGTTGAACACAATAAAAAAAAATACGGATCTAACAATCAATGAAGCATAGAGAAAAGCACTGGATTTCATTGCTGGCTATGTTTCTAATTCCATTAGCGATTGCAGCAATAAAATCTTGTAAGTGTTTCCGATTTCGAACTGCCGGGAGGAAATTAAGTGGAAGTTTTACTATCCAGTCTAGCAGCCACGTCCTGATTGCTTCCAATTCTCTCCATTAACTTCGGGAAGACTTTTTTTTTTAGTGAGAGTTCTTTGTTTTTTTTTTTTTGTTTTTTTTTTCTATTTCGCCAACGAAGTTAGACGAAGGGTGGTCATCCAACCGTGTCTAGCTAGCAGCTCACAAAATATCTCGAAATGTGGATAGGGATTCCTATAAAACTTGATGGAGGAGAGGCGTCTTCCCTAATGAGAGGGTGAATAGATTTTCATTAGGTCTATTCGGATACAGATCAAACTCAGTTCATTTCGGTCAAGTTGGTATCAGTTTATTTAGATCGTATTTTCTTGTGGGGAGAGGGGTAAATGTTCCCTAAGGTGTATATTTTTAATATTTAGTTATTTTTAAATGTTCGTAAGTAATGTTGAAATAATTATGCGGATATGTCTGTTGGCGTTGATAGTATTAGAAGGAAATAAATGACAATGGGGTTGCTTGCCTGTGTCAGTTTCATAACAAAAACGCTTATTTGGTCCTTATGTAGATCTAGATCCATCTCGAACTTTAATCAAAATATTATTAATACAGTAAGTTGATTTAGTGAAAATGTAATTGAAATTCATTGTGACCATTTTAAATAAATTGTAAAAAAAAAAAAACTAGGAAAAATTACGTGTAGTCTCTTTCTCTATAGACTTCAAAAATAATAAAACCATGCAATATACAAAAGGCGTTAATATGATGCGACCTATTTTACTTTTTAGTAAGAACCACGTGGTGTATAAAAAGAGCACCTTCTTAATCTATGTAAGTAATACATATATATATGTGCCAATTATCCCAGTTTTACACCGCTTGAAGCCAGATGAAAAACTGATATAGAAATTAAATGCGTAGCAGTAATTACTTTTGAAATTATTATTATTATTATTATTATTATTATTATTATTATTATTATTATTATTATTATTATTATTATTATTATTAGGGTTTAACAGTTAACATAGAAAATGCCAATACAGTCATTAAGGTGAACGCGAACCTCCACTAAGAGAACATCTGACTGAGATGAAACAATAAACTTATAAATGTGAAGATTAATAAGCAGTTGTATCTCACTAAAAGCACTAAATCAAAAGATCACGTCGCTTCAAAGCAATATCACAGCTGTTAGACGCATTAGGAAATTATACAAGTAAAAATACCTCATGTTCTGAGAAAAGATGAACAAATATTTTACCTATGATCCTTCTACGTGACATGTTTTGGTAAGTGTCCATGATGCCCCATCGCCATCCTCCTTAGATACCCTATGGGGCAGAGACGTCTGTTTCCAAAGTACTTGTAACTTCAGAAGTTCAAGCGAAGATACAATGCAGTACTACCCTCCTTCTATTCTCCTTGCATTTTAATACATTTTTAACTATTTATCTATTATTATTTTTTATTTTTTTATTAAGTGGGATCCCTTTGTTCTGTATTTCTGTATTTCCCTTTAATAATAATAATAATAATAATAATAATAATAATAATAATAATAATAATAATAATAATAATAAAAACAACACATGGAATGGAAAAACTTGTACTACAGGGACACAAATTTTTATTGTAATTAGCAATACAAATTTTTCATATAAAAAGTAATAATCAATTGGATGGTAATCAGGTAATTATTGTTATTACTCTTACTACTTAATTTTAGAACAAGTCACCAAACAATGAATTGGTATAGTAAAAAAAAAGTGTAGATTGATTAGGTTATTGGTATATAATATCATTAATGATATTTGAATATGTACATACATACATACACACACATATACATACATACATACATACTTATATATATATATATATATATATATATATATATATATATATATATATATATATATATATATATATGTATGTATGTATGTATATAGTTAACAAAAGACTGAAATGAAAGAGAGTGTGCCTGAGTTTGGAGGTAAGTAATTACTCATCGGTCATGACTGAACAAAGGTAATGATTCTCTCTCTCTCTCTCTCTCTCTCTCTCTCTCTCTCTCTCTCTCTCTCTCTCTCTCTCTCTCTCTCTCTCTATATATATATATATATATATATATATATGTGTGTGTGTGTGTGTGTGTGTGTGTGTGTGTGTGTGTGTGTGTGTGTGTGTGTGTGTAAGGAAACTGCAAAACTAATCCAGGTGACGTCATTTGATCAAATAATCCTGTATAAATATGTTTTTTTATTTTCTGTGGTTGCTACATTGTTAAGGCTTTACAAAATAACTAAATACACTCGTAACATGATTCCATCTTTTCCAGATATACATATATATATATATATATATATATATATATATATATATATATATATATATATATATATATATATATATATATATATATATATATATATATATATATTTTTTTTTTTTTTTTTTTTTTTTTTTTTTTTGCTATAATAGTGTTCCCTAGCTACGATCCTTCGCCCAATACGTTTTCAGCTGTTTTCAAAATTTTAACTTTGCTTACTTTGTTTAGCAAAAATACGAAATCTAGAACGCCAGATTTCAACAATACGAATATAAAAATGTTTTACGCGTAACTTTTTTTTTTTAGTTTTTGCATTGAATATTGTGCTTTACCATTTCTCTCCCAAAATTTATACGAATATTCTGGACAAGTTTGAAACGTGTATCAATGCCCATTGGTGATTTACATTTTGTTATTGATTATGTTCGTTTTCACATGAATCATTCATTTATTTATTTATTCATTGCATGGCAATTTTACGAATTAGAATAGGAAGTGACCACTCTCTCTCTCTCTCTCTCTCTCTCTCTCTCTCTCTCTCTCTCTCTCTCTCTCTCTCTCTCTCTCTCTCTCTCTCTGTTCGTCAATATCTTCTACTAACATTATTCATAAATGATAATACTTCATTAGGAAAATTTAAATTTAAATATAACGTGCTTTTGCAAGTTATTTTTGCTCTCTTTGTCTCTTTATCTGTCTCTTTGTCTCCTACTTTATCTTACCTAACTAATTTGCTTATTTCCTGAATGTAAATTTCTATTATTGTATTTAATTTGTATTTTTTTTTTCATTCACCTACCGTCTATTAGGACGACGTTGTTTCATTGAAAAATAATGAGGTAAGGTTCAGAAAAATTTTCTTTGGGATTGGGCACTGAAGCTGCTTATTCCCTCAGGAAGGAGTCCAAAACAGAAATGCAATACTGGTTTATTTCAAGAATACATATTTTATTTTGAAAGCAAAGAGAACCATCGGAATCATTATTCTTCTGAAACCCAATCACCTCTTCAGTGCTCATTAAACCTCTGATCTGCAAAAGGTGGTTGAATCGAATAATAATTCTCGACACATCTTTTTGATAAAAAAATACTCTCAGACTAGGACACAAACTTTTATGGGTGAACAAACGATACACTTCGTTGCCCGAAGCTACATGAGAATTCGCTATTTGAGTAACAGCACAATATTCATTTACACGAACGTCACCAAATGATTTGAAATAACATTTGTCAGATAACATAAACAGCTCTGAACGGTTCTGCTTCTAGTATGTTGAAGGCACAACGTAGTGGGCACAAGGGACAATTGTGTTTGGTTCTTTCATTTCCAACTTGACAAAGGAAAGTTGGTGTGAAGACAAGTTCGGTATGTGTAATAAGTTGCCCATTGACATACATAACTATACAAACTGTATAACATTAATAAATTGAAATGAAACGTATAAGTTTAAGAGACAGGGACTGGTCTAGAGATGTTTGTAAACAAGTAAAAATGCGCCGAAGTTTCTTCGGCGCAATCGAGTTTTCTGTACATCGTATAATCAAGGCCACCTAAAATAGATCTATCGTTCTGTGGCTCGGTGTGATGCTGTGCGAGCCGCGGCCCATGAAACTTTAACCACGGGCCGGTGGTAGCTTGGCCTGTATCGTTGCCAGATGCACGATTATGGCTAAATTTAACCGCAAATAAAATAGAAACTATTGAGGCTAGAGGGCTGCAGTTTGGTATGTTTGATGATTG
Organism: Macrobrachium rosenbergii; assembly: GCF_040412425.1. NCBI lineage: Eukaryota > Metazoa > Arthropoda > Malacostraca > Decapoda > Palaemonidae > Macrobrachium > Macrobrachium rosenbergii. The sequence continues at coordinate 33,072,467 of NC_089759.1, forward strand.
GAGGGTGGATGATCAACATACCAATTTGCAGCCCTTTAGCCTCAGTAGTTTTTTAAGAACTGAGGGCGGAGAGAAAAAGTACTGAAAGAATAAAGTGTGGACGGACAGAGAAAGCCGTCACAATAGTTTTCTCTCACAGAAAAATAAAGACGAGCTTGGTGAAGAGAGTTCTAATGACCAAGTCCCAACGAGTGGCGTTTTTCTGCAAAGTTTGTGAAAGGTAATCAATCATTCTTCGGTCGTTATAGTGACAGGCCACTCGCTCCCATAGTTCCTGGAAAGTGTGTCACGTGATCTGTGCCCGCGAATGGAAATAACATATTAGAGTGTTGTTGTCGCGTACCCTTTTATTGTTTTAGAAGATTATTTTAATAATTTTGAAATGAGTATTTTTGATCATGTTCCAGTGATTTCTGTTTCGTCTCAAGTATACTACGTGGTTTAATTAATCTTTCGAGATAATTGTAAAAAACCATGATTGGTTACCTGTGTACGTATGTATTTTATTTCTTTTTGTGCCTTCATCAGTAACAAGGTTTTCGGATAATTATTTACACTTGGCCACCATAAGCTGTAATAATTTTTATTTATTTATTTTTTTTTTTTTTGCATATTTGGTTCAATGACGAAAATACTTAAAAACTCGTGTACAAAATACTCACAAGAAAAGGTATTGCCATGCAGTTGCTTCCACCTACTATGTGGGACAAGGTTAAGCATTCACATTTATTTACCGGTTTTATATGCATTGAGGTATCGCTCCACGAGTAAAATATCAAAATCCAGTGAGTGGTTTCCAATGGCGCTGAGAGGTGGGAAATACGCTAATTATTAAAAGAACTGCCTCTTATATGGATTTGATTGCGATCCCGATGCTTTCTTTTACAGATTTCCCATCAAACTATACATGCTAACGGACGTACATAACGTGAAAGAAAAGTCGAAACAATATGATTCACGATATCAAATTTAAGGAAAATTTTTGGAGGAAACCCATATAAAATAATAAAACACATGACAACCTATCGGAAAGAAATCGCGGAAAGTCAATTTCGAAACCCTTTCTCCAATTCGTGCAGCCATTTGAAGCGAGAAAGAGGACTAGGGCATTTCGTGAAATATATTGCTCGTTGCAGAATTGTAAGGCAAGAGAAAGTGGAGCAATCGCAGGGAGGTTTTATTGCTTTTCCAGAACTCTGAAGAATTTCCTGCCGTGCCGGGTTTTCATGTATATCCAGACTTAGAAAATTCGGTGAATAGATAACGTTTTGTTCAGCTTATAAATACTTTTCGTATGTCACTTTTATGCGTCACAATCTGCTCTGAAAATACCCAAAATTTGGAGAAAATTGTAACTGTAGATATTATTTTATCATTCAAGGAAGCCAGCGTCCATTTTTGGCGATTGTTTCATGATTTGACCTAGAATGACATAAACGCCTATAGCCTAGGTGATGTTGAAGTAAACGGTGTCTCATTTAGCTGGCATCTGGCACTGTGACATTGCACCTTTCTTCTGAAGACTGTCTCTTTCTTATATAACAAGGCACTGGCAATGGCGGGCAGATGCAGTGGGGAAGGCGGTATGTGGTGGGCCTTCAATACCCAGAAAGCAGGAAAGTTCGAGTAAGATACAAACGAGGTTATCATTATTTGTGTGGAAGTTTTCGATTTGTAATTGAACAAGTTGCTGTCGTAGGCATATGATGAGACGTATGTTGTGGGTGTTTACGGAACAGAAGGATTGACATAAAGTTAAATGTTTTCTGTCTTATTTCACTCTACAGTAGACCCACGACTAGATGACTCGGCTGAAAAAGAAAAATAGATAGGTACATATATATATATATATATATATATATATATATATATATATATATATATATATATATATATATATATGTGTGTGTGTGTGTGTGTGTGTGTGTGTGTGTGTGTGTGTGTGTGTGTGTGTGTGTTTGTGTGTGTATCATTCGCAAGATGAACCCAATTTATATACAAGAAGTCCACAAGGGACAGAGACATGAAAATGAAGTTTCCATAAAATATAGTGTTAATTTGGAAGAAGTAACAAAAGGTAACAGGAAATACAGCAAGAAGAGATTAGTATTAGAAAAGAAAAAAAAATTGATTAAATCAACAAAGTAATAAACAGATGTATAAAAAATTTAGTAAATTATAAAGTACGAAGGCTTTTCCATCACTAAAAAAAAACCCACTTTATTTATGAGCCGCATTTGAGTTTTATCTACCTTGGAACAGTAACTGGTTTTCAGATTTGCGCAAAAACTCCCATAAAACCGACTGTACAACGACATACGTCGCCGTAACGTCACGAAGCTGTTGCTATAACGAGTTCCGAAGATTAAAACGAAGAAGGAACGAACGAATTAATGAGGCAATTCGCATTTGTTGACCTAAGCAGAGAGAGAGAGAGTTAATTGTCAGTTTTAGATGATCCCTTTGAACAGGTCTTGGTAGTTTTGAAACTGAATGCTAGATGGTGAATGAATGATTTTGCTATATAAGATCTGCGTGCATCCCGAGAAAATAGGCTCCACCCTTGAAAGATGAACAGCACAGCCAACAACGTGTTGTTCTTCCTACACGATGTTGGTGATCATGTAATAAATGACGTAGGATTGTGTGTAGGACCATTTTCACACCGTATGCAAAGAGGGAATGTGTTTATTTACTTATTATATCGTATAATGTCATCAACCATATGCATGAATGGGTGGGGCAAATGACTTGTGATTATCGCTTATCACGTGATGAAGCGGTTGCCAGTTGTCGTGTATGTAAAATTAACAGTTATTTTTCGATATATATTCCGTTTATGGGCGTCTGCTCTTGCAAAGAAGTAGGTATTAGAGTTATGGAATCATTTGAGGTATAATGATAAATCGCCTCAACTTGAAAAGTTGCCAACTAATGTTTTTTCGTTCTCTATGCAGACACTACCTTCCACTTTTTTGCATCGCAGATTGTTGCTCTTCACTCTAAGTAATAATTTAGTAATAAACCTCATAGATAGAGATAGATTTTGCTGCAAAGTGTTTGAGTGATGCCTTGAGAGAGAGAGAGAGAGAGAGAGAGAGAAAGTTTGGCGGTGGTTTCTGCTGGTTGAAAGCATCGGGTTTAGCTACTACTACACATACACGGACTTGACTTCACTCACTACAGAAAGAAATGGTCAATTTAAGTTTTCAATGTAGATTTTATTGAGGTAATAAACAATTATATTAATTATTATCATAAATTATTATCAAAATTCACGTAAATTCTAATCAACCATTGATGTTATAAGGGATTTATTGTTGTAGGGTAATCATACGTCTGACAGCACCTTTAAGAAAAGGTGGAGCGTCAGGTGAAAAATGATAAATAATCATAAAGTACTGAAGGAAAAGGTGATGTAAAAACGAACATTTCATTTGCTTTTGTCTGTGTTTGTATGTCTGTCAGGGGATAGGGGTTTGATTTTGAGTTAAAACCTTTCTGGGGTGACAGAGGTGGTGTGCAAAATTTTGCCTACATCTCTCAAGTTGTTCTAATTTCTGTAGAATCCAAACAAATAAACAAACATTCACTTATATATATATATATATATATATATATATATATATATATATATATATATATATATATATATATATATATATATATATATATATATATATATATATATATATATATATATATATATATATATATATATATATATATATATATATATATATAGCGCCTTTTGAGAGAGAGAGAGAGAGAGAACAAAAACGTTCTCTGCTCTTCCTTCTCCATCTGCCTGATCCCTAAGCTGGAATGGAATAAGTAGGAAAGAAAGGCACTGCGAAGCAAGAAATTAGAAACGAATCCCTGTACCGACGGCCTTGAATGATAATGAAGATTCCAGGATGTCGGAATTCAATTACTCGGCTTTTGCATTAGTGCAAAGATTCTTCATTTATTCCACCGACCAGGTTACGTTTTTTTTTTTTGGTGGTATGAAGTCATTTTCGTATAATTTTGCATTCTTTATTCTGTATCTTCTTAAGATAGTTTTTATGTTCCTGATATAAGGAAAAATGAAACGAAATAATAGCTTTGCATTATCTAATATATACTCTCATTTTACAAATCAGTGACAAATAATTTAAGACATCAGAATGTCAGGATATAAAGAAAAC